>NW_022696035.1:120649-128453 GCF_011630105.1 Anneissia japonica | reverse complement strand
TACCCCCTCCCATACCCGCCTCCGGCTCGGGCCTTCGGCCCTCAGATAACGCTGCGCACTATAGTTACAACCATAAATACTTAGCCCGCCCAGTCGGACATCGTAGCTCCCCACCCCATAAATGATATCCTAGAGCCGCCACAGCACCCACCCCCATACCCCCTCCCTCGTCAATACAGAAGACAATAAGAGAATTATGCCTACACTGTATAGACAATGTTTGATCTTGTTAAAGCAAAAAATACAGCACAAGAAATTGCTTCGTCATACATTGAATAATATAAATGAAATTCAAAATTTACTAGAGCCCATGAGATATCGCAGACAATTATACTCCATAAACCCTACAACACGCTGACATATCGAGATGCAATCAAACCTTACCCATCCTGAAACACGGTTCGCAAGCTGAACTGCACACAATTCCACTTGTTCCAACGCTCGCTGAGATTCGCTAGACAAGATTCATACCGCCGTCACGCTTTCTGCATCTGGTATTGATTATTCATGATATTTAAATAATGTTCCTCGGGGCTGCTAGATTTAGTCTTTACCGAACAGCCGGAGGTACGTTGTACAGCGCCACCTGCGTTAGGGCAAAAGTTGTTCGCACATTTGCAGACATAAATGATCAGGCATTTGCATTTTTTTTGTAGACAAAGCGTATGTACGGAAGCCCTAAGTGCCAGCCTACTTGACGACTTGTCAAGATTAATTATTTTGTCAAGTCGACATAACATACATATCATGTCGACATGCACAGATAAGTTTTCCTGCCATATCGACTTAACTTTTAAAAGTTGCCATGGTGAGATACATTATCTTGTCAAGTTAACTTAAATTAGCCATGTCGTCATGACGATATAGATTATATTGCCAAGTCGACATAGTAAAAATTATATGTTGTCATGGCGATATAGATTATCTTTCCAAGTTGACTTCACAAAAAGTTCATGTCGTCATGGCAAGATAAATTATTTTGCCAAGTTGACTTTTAAAAGTTGATAAGTAAACATGGCAGGAAAACTTATCTGTGCATGTCGTATATTATGTCGAATTCTTGACAAGATAATTAATCTTGACAAGTCGTCAAGTAGAATGGCACTTATGCGCTTCCGTACGTATGTATACACTTAGTCTACAAAACGCTCTCAAACTGTTTCCACGACTTTCTTTGGCTGGTCTGAAGTGTGATATCATGATACAGTAAAGCCCCTCCTTTGGGACACCCTTATTAAGGGAAATTTTTTTTTGGCCACAGACGAAGGAAAGTATATCTTTACTCATTCTGACCTATCCTTATTCAGGGGACACCCTATTAAAGGAACACTTGCGTTGGTCCCACTTAATAGTGGTTCTATTTTATTTAAAATTATGAATTGTTCATGTGGTATTATTTAAATTTCCATCTTATTTGCATATGTTATACAAAATGGTAATGAAAATACCATTTCTAAAGCGCAATGAAATGTAAACATCAAATTTGGTAACTAGATGATTGTTTAAATAATTATATTATTAATTGAGATAATTTAAATAAATGCATATTACATTGAAACAAAACACACATAATTAGTAAACGAAGTAATTGCGTGTAATTGCCTTTATTAGGTAAAACCCCTCTATTGTATAACAATTACTATACTGTACTATGTATTCAGCATCAGATATGTTATAAACTATTGATATTTGTATTTATTGGAATTTTGATTATGCAGACTATAATTTATTATGCATTACGTATGTAATTGACTAATACAATAGCTTAATACCATTAATTTAATAATTATAATAATTATTATAATAATGAATTAAATAGAAAGGTCTAATTAATAATCATAATGAAACAAGTAACGAAGCAGGATAAACGATTGTTGAGCATGCGGAGTGTTCTTCTTTATTTCAGCCAATCACAATGATTATTCAACTGTTAAAATAAGAAAAAAAGGGACGAAAATCATTACTATTTATTAAATTACTTCAGGAAATATATTAATTATTAGGCCTATAATTACGCCTCGCAGAATGCAATTATACAGTCAAGATATAGGTCCATAGGAAAATGGTCTTTCTACAGTGGTGCCTACAATACTGAATATTAAATTGCCAGCCTTTTCCTTTTATTAGTTACTTCAATATAACATCGCCTCATCCTTGCCATTTGATTGGTGGTTTAACAACACATTGCATTGGATTGGCCTATCATTTAACGAACGAAAACGAAATTATTATAAAAAGATTTGAGTCATTTATATGTAGCTTATTTTCAATTTATACTGTACTCATTATTTTATGTTTCGTCCCTTTCCAAAATCAAATAGTAGAACTCTAAACTTAGTATCTTGAACTTAAAACTGGTCGAGTTCCTGAGCATCTTATTTGATGGATTCGGCGCTATTTAAAACTATTTTAATTATTATTATTATTATTATTATTATTATTATTATTATTATTACTATTATTACTGTTATTGTTATTATTATTATTATTATTATTATCATCGTCATTGTTATTGTTATTGTTGTTGTTGTTGTTATAAAAGATATAAAATATTATTATCATCATTATTATTATTATTGTAATTGTTATTGACATTGTTGTTGTTGATGTTGTTGTTGTTGTTGTTGTTATAAAAGATATAAAATACTTTCCATGTTAGTATTAATACAAATTTTACTAACCGAATAAAAAATGATCAGCGCAAAATTTTGAACATCCTTCTAATTTCTCTTTTATGGCCAACAACTTATTCTGTTCCCAATTCTTCGGCACATCCTTCCTGTATATGAAAAAAAAAATTCTTCGGGCGTGATGCTGCGGATGCGTATTGCTACCAACATAAACATATATTTGATTCATTACAGTATCTCGTACGTACGAGATAAATATATAGTATGAACCGCCGACTGCTCATTGCCGGACAGCTAGGCTTAGGCTTAACCATGCATTTACTTCCACTCCGATATAATAATAGCACTTTGAAAACGGTTATCGGTGTTTCATAAATAGCAAATACGCAGCGTAACGACTACTCATGGGGCCCGGGGCCAATAAAATGGGGGATGTGCATTGCGTTTCAGGTAAGTATTTTTGCTCTCTACTTTAAGGGGTGAAATCTACCTACTTAATTTCATGGCCGAAGACTGGCGTGCAAAGTCTCTATTGTGTTTGGTAGTAAAAGGAGCTCGCCCCGCCCCCTCCCACTTTGGTTTTAAGGCCCAGGCGTCACCCTTCCCCTCCTGACAGTTTTACGGGCTGTTGTTAGAAAGGTAATAGATCAGTCTCTCGAATTGGAAGGTGCACTGAATTATACTAATTTTGTTTTAAATTTAAGAGCTTTAACGACAACCATTCCCTGACAGGGGTTCCAGATGGGGCCCAGAAAAGGGTGGCACCGGGATTTTTCCGTTGGGGGCAGACGAAGGGGAAACATCGATTTTATGGTCTACTAATATGTACAAAATACAGATAACTGGTTTTTCTCCCTGACGAATAGTTGTTTTTCTCCCCAACGGGGGCCCGTGCCCCCGGCCCCCGCTGCCGCCACACCAGGGCGCAGAGACAGCTCATTAGGGTTATCAGAATCAAGAAAAAACAACTTAAATTTCTCCAAAATAAAAAATTGTCCTGCCGAATACCATTTAAAAACTATTGCACATTAAAATACATTCATAAAAATAAAAAATATACGATACAATATAATAATAATAATAATAATAATAATAATAATAATAATAATAATAATAATAATAATAATAATAATAATAAAAATCATCAGATTTTTAAAAACGTAAAAAACAAAACATTAATGTAGAACATATTAAAAACATAAAGACAATTTAAGCTCCATTATTGTTGTAAGTATTATTAATATTAGTATAATTATTATTATTATACTCATAACAACACCAACAACAACTAGACTAGGGCCTATGTCATAATAAGAAGTGATGTTGAAATTACAAAAACAAAAGTCATTTAAAAAGTCTAACGTAAAATAAAACTCGAAAAACAAAAATGAAATTATACAGACAATAAAGAAAATTATGAAGTTAAAACACACGAAAAGCATCTTAACGTGAAGATCAATACCCACGGCGTTATTCGCCTATTCATATTTTAGGAGCTGACGACTATTCCCTGAGAGGGTTACAGGTGGAATGCAAATCTCCCCGACGGGGTTTCTATTCGTCCCCTGCTAGTGCATTTTTCCTCTTGAAGAAGGGTGGTGCAGCTCTTATTTGAATCCGTTTTTTAATTCAAGAACGCTCTAATTCGACACCAATTTTTCGAACCAAGAACCAAATAACAATCTTTAACCTTTTAAAAACACAGCACCAAACGCCAAGATTACCTCAAAATGTTCAGTTCACATAAGTGGTCTTGAATTGAATGAACTGTGCAACATCATAATTGCTGGATAAATGAGCAGTCCGGGCTTATACTAGACTGTCATCTTTTACTAAGTCGTACGTACGAGATATTAATTCGTTGTACGTACGACTTAATATTATCTCGTACGTACGACATAAAGCCCCATTCCCGGCAAGATTTCAGTTATTAAGAAAAATCTGATTTCTATAATTATGTTATAAAGATTCATAAATGTAATATGAAATTGCTAATTTAACTGAATTTAGACATTCCTAAACATGAAAAAATGTAAAATAACACTGAAATTTGATTTTTTTTGTCTTCCACACAAAAAATAAATGCGGATGAATTTGTCATGTTTGATTTTGCGATAGGTCTGCGAAGAAACATAGTAGGCGCCAAAAACATCAGCATATCCAACACTGCTAGGCTAGGCCTAGCCTTACCTCGATTTAGGTTCTGTTAAAACGGTCGACATGATATTTTCCGTTGCTAGTATTGACACTTGTTAAAAATAATATTTCACAGGAATTATTTCAAATCTGTTAAAAAAATGATTCTGACCGAGATTTTGACAATTAAACAACAAACATATCTCAGGCCTACTCGATCGATCGCAGTGTGCGAGATGCTGTAAAGCTGGTTTTCCACTAGGCGAATTTATTCGCGCGAATCAAAGCGTCCGTTGGCTTCCTGAGTTCTGATTGGTTGCGCATTTTTTCGCTAGCAAAAACTCCGATAGAAACGTGAATGCGCATATGCATGAGCCGCCGCTTTCCATTCGCGCGAATAAATTCGCCAAGTGGAAAACAGGCTTTATAATATACTCTTTGATGTAAAGTACAAAAACCAATTTCATTAGAGAGGGCGCACTTTATTGACTGTATAAAGTATACATAAAAGCGAGAGCATTCCAGCGGGTGCGATCTACAGCCTCTGAATTTGCCTAGTAACGAAGAATTCATCGAGAAAATGGTAATCTCCTATGAGAAATAGTCTGTATTTCTCATTTAAAAAAAAATTCTTTTGCGTAAAACTAAAATTTAGGACAATATTTTTCCATTGTTTATAATAAATAGAGTAACATATGTATTTTTTTCAAAAAAACAATCTTTTTAGTGAAATTTTGCCGGGAATTTTAATTAGGCCTATCTCGTACGACGCTTTTGACTTAATAGCTAAGCCTACATTTTCTTTTTAATTTTCAAAAATGTTTGGGCCCTGGCCGACTGCATCCTCACCAACCATACAATTCGCCTCCGCTCTAAAACCAAGGCAATCCAACAACAGACGCACATCGCGGGACATCTTAGGCTAAGTTCAGACCTGAGAGATATGCCAGGTGTATCTAACGCCTGGCGTACGTTAATCCATGATGTAACTAGCGAAGTGTTCAGACTAGGCGACTAGCGTAAGTATTCGCGCGAAATATTTGTATTCGTAATCTCGCGTTTTATTTCCTGTTTACATCTAGGCTTGTGATTAGTCAAATCTTGGCCGAGTTCAAAATCATTGATGCATGACTGTCGTAACTCAGTGGTGTACGCTAATAAGCAATTAGTAGAGCTCCGCATAGTACACTATATGAAAATTATTATACGAAGGTTAGATTTAATGCTTGAAAAAATTTACCTAAATATAATAATTTTCCGCTAGTGTACGATGCATGCTCTACTAATTGCTTTATAAGTCAATCGCCCGTTTTTTAATATTAGTATTTTTATAACCAACTGTGTTGTACCAGTCATCGGTACTATAGTGATATGATCAGTATACTGTGTGCGTATTTATATTTTGTGCGTATGCTGATTTGTGCTCCTGCAGTAGGCAGCGCCTACGCGTTAACTACACATCAGCAGTACTGTACGGATACGATGAATAACTAGGCCTAGGCTATTTTGTAATTCGTATTGTGTTAGAAGAACTAGCAGTATCCGGATACCGCTAACGGTTAGCAAGCGCTATCGGTTAGTAAGTTGAGCGCGTTTTTATCATTAACCAATCACACGTACGCGTTTACAATTGCCAGTTTCTTATTGGCCAGTAATTCGATCATCATATTTTTGGTATCCGGATGGGGATTTTCTCGTATGGACGCACGGCAGCTGACGGTTATGCTAACCGTTAGCAGCCGTGTGAGAACATAGCCTTAAACTATAGCAAAAAAACCCCCCCAAAAACAACATAATTAACCGTCAAAGTGTGACGCGCGTGTCAATTGCGCGAATAATCGCACGTCCTGCGGTGGTTAGAAAAGCCTAATAAATTGTTGTATGAACATTATACTGAAATTATATTTGTTATCAACATTCATTTTACCGATGTGGTCTCCGGTGTTTCATGAAACTCACTTTGCAGAAAAAGTAAATAATTTTTCTGTATCTACTCATTGTCGTTTTGTGCACCTTAGTCCAAAATTGTCAAAATGACAGTTTAATGTTATATAAGAACATAATTTTTTACAAAAATCGTAAAAATTCTTTTGCTATAACTTTTCAGTTTCTTAGTCAATTTTCACAAATCAAATTGTAGTTTATAGAAGCACTTAACAAGCTTGTGATCAAAAGAAATCAGATGTAACAGACATTGCGAAGTACCCAAGTAAAATAGTTACTATCTTTATCATAATCTTCGTCATCATCTTTATCTTCATCTTCATCATCACCTTCATCTTATTAATACTATACCATAATAATCTGCACCGTCGTTACCCTATTATTCACATACCTTTTGTTCCTGCAAGACATAAAAATAAAAATTAAGAAATATAGGCCAGTTAAATTTTATTTCATATTTTAATATATTATATCATATCATATAATATCATAACATTTTTTCGTCATTTACATAAAATAATACACAGAACGTAAACGTATAAAAACATGACAAGTGTGACAACAAAACATCAGTTGATACCTGACAGGATTACTCAAAAGTGAATAAGTTCACTGTCAAGGGGCCTCCTAGACATCAGCTGGCCAAATTAAACATTATTTCATATTAAATATATATTAAATAGGCTATGTACATATTGTTAAAGCGTTATATCCGAAAAAAAATAAAACAGTTAAAATAATGGTTTATGTAAAAGATTAAAATATTAAAATTGTAATACAAAGTAATTTAAACATGTAAAGAAATGACGTTTAAGAAGACTAAGAAAGTTTTTAGTTTGTTTTGTGTGTTTGCATTTTGCTTGTATGTTGTTCTATTGAATCGAATTAAATTAAATTGCACCTCGAAGATGTACTGGCGGTTTATCCCAGAAACATGGAAGTGATAAAATGACATTTGCCATCAAATGACATGACACAATTTTAGCATATAATTATTTATAATATGCTAACATACAATTATATTGCATATATATATGTATATATATATATATATATATATATATATTTTATATATATACACATGTCTCTTATAC
>NW_022696035.1:95012-119309 GCF_011630105.1 Anneissia japonica | reverse complement strand
CATACATTCTGTAACATAGCTCTCAACGAATGTAGTCTTGTAAATGTATAAAGCTACTGTGTAATAAAATGCCTCTGGCGGGACTCGAACCTGCGACCCTTTCGCTGTCAAGGCGAGCGTCATAACCATTAGACCACGGAGGCTTCGTGGTTGAACAGATACAAATACCACCAGATACACTCCATTACACAATAGATAGGCCTACGGCTAGAAACAAATAGTTAGATATAATATAAATCAAGATAGACGTTAACACTATATAGGGATGGGGGTGAGGTGCCAAGCTTGATTAGCTCTAGTTATACCCTGGTTACCTTTTGTATTTATATGTTTGATACAATAAAGAAGAATGTAATATAAACATTTGGTTTCTATTATGGATTTGATGGTCCAGAAAAAATGTAATTTCTGACAAGTGTGCTTGATCCAAATTAAAATAATACCAAAACACTACTATTTTGTCAGTTTTTGTGCAATATCCTAAGTGGTTTAATTTCACGGTGAAAACAGAACATTTACCTCCTGACTCCATATCTATGAATGTAATATTCTAAAAGACTCGTCAATTTAGTAGACAGAACACAAAAAGTTTACTTTAAGATCTTGTAAGGCCAAAGTTAAGGAACATGGTTTTAAGTGAATTTTCCTCAAAATGTCATGTTAAAGTGTCAAATAGGAACATATGTTTAAGTAATTGGAGACCAAAACTAAGTCTTTACAAACAGGCACAGAAATAAGGAAATCTTCCAAAAAAATAAGGTCATAGGTCAAATATCACATTTCCAGTCACTCTTGGAGAAAATGTTACATTGAAGTAAATAGAAATGTATATGTTTTTATTTAAAAAAGAAACCAAGTCTGTACGGCTAGTGGTTGCCAAGATATGCTGCATGTATATCCCTAATTTGCATATCAACTAAGATGTAATTTCACCAGCCCCGCATTTCAGCATCTGTGTATTTTGATTATTATAATTATTTAATTAATTTATTCCATTTCAAAGGCTAGATTTTATGGGACTAATTAAATCAATAATTTTCTATATTAATTATATGCTAAAAATAGCTAAAATATTTAAAATAGCGGCCATTTTGAATTTCAATTTTGAAAATTTGAAGTGAAATATTATTTTTATTTTCATTTATATGACAGAATATTTTTTATACATTAGCATCTTTGAATGTCATAAACGTACAAATATTGGTAATAAAATGCTTGAAAATAGCGGCCATTTGAAATTGCTGGGTTACCCCCCTTCCGCATAAAAAAAAAATGTGACACATTTTATGAGACTAATTAAATCATTAATTTTGTATATTAAATATAATGCTAAAAATAGCTAAAATATTTAACATAGCGGCCATTTTAAATTTAAATTTTGAAAATTTGAAGTGAAATATTATTTTTATTTTCATTTTCACTTTATGAAAGAATATTTTATACATTAGCATCTTTGAATGTCATAAACGTACAATTATTGCTTGAAAATAGCGGCCATTTGAAATTGCTGGATACGCCCCTTGCGCATAAAAAAAATGTGGTACATACTTTTATATTCAGTGATGTCTATTCTACAACATATTGTATTCATTTTTTTTATATGGGAAAAAAAAAGAAAAAAAAAAGCAACCAACCAAAATTTCCTGGACAACTCACCTGGGTCTCGGCGAATTCTACTTTGGTCTACAAGCTCTACAAGACGAAATTGAAATAGATAGAATAAAACGTTTGCTGTAGAGTTAAAAGGTCTATATGTGTGTTTGTGAATATATTTAGATTTCTGTTTGTCTGCGTCTACCTACTGATTTATTCATACGATGAGACATACGTGGATCCACATCGTTTATCCCATTTGCCATTAAATTTATATATATATATATATATAGATTTAGTCTAGTAAAACCGGAAAAGCATTAGATAACGCGCCAATGTATTCATTATTACTGTATTAAGCAATGGTCAACAGTGCGCATGCGCACTCAATGTCGGTATATATCGTTGCAGGTAAAAGCAGAATTAGGCTTTAAAAAAAGACAACAATGATTTTTAAATATTCCTATTAGGTGGCTGTATTGCGAAATCTAAAAAATATTTTTATAATAACAAAAAACAACATCAACCTTGAATTTGTTGTCCTTGTTATCGTGGCGGTTGATATGCAGAAATAATTGGGATTTAATTTGGACCGGACAAAATATACGTATATGAATACACGTTTTGAAGATACGAGCAAGAAAGGTGAATAAATGACAAGTTTATTTCGCAGGTTATATTTATATTTTAAAATAATAATTGCAAACAAAATTCCAATTTAGCTGGTAATAAAATATATTAAATATTTCTAAACAATCGCATCTTGACCTGTGCTAGTAAAACGTACCATTTTCATCAGGTAAGGCGTCAGCAAAGACATATTCAGTCAGAACACACACTATCAGGAATACAGCCAACACTTGCAGGGTACTAAAATAAAAATACTCATTGTAATCAATTGTATTCTGCCATACCTTCATACGGGAAGATCTCTTTCACGAATTAATATTACTAATGCTTTTGAAACAATGTAAAGCCGGGGGAGTCACTGCGCTGTACGACGGTCGTACGACCGTCGCACGACGAATCAACTCCCGCGCGCTCCCTGTTAGAACTAGCCGACGCGACGCCGTCTGCTCATTGTCCGCGGCAGTTTGTACAGATAATAATCTTTACTTGAATCTTTTTAGGTAAGACTTACATATTTTATCAAATGTTATAGGCCTACTTATATCATTATATTTCTATAGAACTGTTTCTACTTTTTACGAGTGAAAAAATGCGGATGATTTTATTTTCTTTTTGAATTCTATTATGCGCATACGATTTTCTTCTTCTACTACTACCTCCACCACCACCGCCTCCGCTGCTGCTACTGCTGCTACTGCAACTACTACTATACTACTACTACTAATAATATAATAATAACGATTTGTAAAGAGCAAACATCACCACCAAACTGGTGCTCAAGGCGCAGTGTCTAAAAAAGAACAACAGTAGAGAACAAACAAGAATAACAGATATCACAAGGAAAATAGGCTCCCAACGGGAGCGTCTGTCTATTGCTTTGGCATACCCTCGCCTAGTAGGCCTGGTCAGTGACCACCGAGATCTATTCTATATTATAATAATAATAATAATAATAATAATAATAATAATAATAATAATAATAATAATAAAAGAAATAAGTCTCAAAGCTCGAGTAAATACGTCTCAAAGCATATATAAATTACACAATAACCATGTTGCAACTTTTATTATGCTATTTATCTTTTATCAAATTATTCAACGAATAAAGTAATTCTTCTAAATTTAATAGAACTCAGTATTATGATTTACTACTGGATTGAAGTGTTACTTACCGTGTACTTGACATGATTGGTGTAGTGCTCAAATGAACAAGTATTTCATAATGTTGTAAACTATATAGTAAAATGTTTCAAACATTTGCATATGGATAATACATTTTTATTATGATCAGTTTTAGGTATTTCACCATTAAAAGCAGTACGTAGGCGAGTAATTTATTTTTATTATCACTATAAAAGTGCTTCTATTTTAATCTATATATATGTGAATATAAACCTACGAACACAGATGGCATTAAATACGTCCAATCTTTAATAGCATAGTATGACATTTAAAATTGGTATTATAAGTCAGTGGTGACGTCATCACTTAGTATTTGCACTGAATTTTCCTATTCCTGACTGATCACTGATCGATATAGTGCCTCCGATTTTTTTGCGTCTCGTGTGGAAAAAAAAAAATTAAAGCTGGGGTGATTTTTTATTAAAGTACAAAGCAATGGACTATTTCATTGTTAGGCCAAGCTATACAGCGAACCTAACACATCTCGCTCTACGGCGCTCACTGGTTAATACGATTGAGACCGTCTTAAGCAATAACAAAGTGATTGACTTAAAAAAGAGCTTAAAATATAAGGCATCTCTGAAATTCAATTCAATTCTACAAAACATTTATTTTCTTCCAATGGCACAAGAAAATACAAAATTGCAAATACAAAAAGTACAAAAATTGGAAGAAGGCCAGGACCCGAGAAGTTATTTGCAAAATACAAACATCTTGTGTTGGGGAGGCCTTAAAAAAGGGAGAAAAAGCAGCTCAATACATAACAGCACGATGAATTTCAAACACAGAAAAATTTAATAATTTGAGATTATGTGATTTTTGAGTTTATTAGAAAAAGCTCTGGCAGAGACAGCAATGGTAATTGAGAATGGTAGATTGTTCCAGATAGAGGGGTCCGTATATCTAACGTTGTGTTGGGAATAGGTTGTGTTGTGATTAGGGATGTGAATATCAGGTCTAGATCGCGTACAATAATTGTGAAAAGAAGAATTTGGCATAAACATGTTCCTTAAATGCTTGGGGAGGATCGAATGCATGGCGGAGTATAATACAAAAATACCTTGCTGGATTAAATTAATATCGTATAATTTCAGATAATTTAGATTGGAAAACAGATGGGAAGAATGAGACCGTGGGGGAGAGCCAAATATGATCCTGATAGCCTTTTTTTTTTTTGAAGAATTTGAAGTTTGTTGATGTTAGATGGATATGTATTGCTCCAAACAATGTTGCAGTAGTTCAAGTAAGAAAGAATGAGAGAGCAGTAGAGAATACGAAGAACATTACAGGGAATAAATGAGGAGAGTCTAGAAATGATGCCAAGGCTTTTGGAAATTTTACTCTCAACTTCGCTAATGTGATTTTTCCACGTGAGCCCACTGTCTCAGTGTACTCCTAAAAATTTTGCAGATTGAACAGAAGGTATTTCGTGATTGTCGATAACAATTTTGTAAGCTGAAAGATCGATACTTTTAAGCTTTTTGGGGGTCCCAAACAGGATGAAGCTACATTTTTTTAGTTGACTGAAATTTTGTTTGCAAAAAAGTACATGTGAATCAAACTGGAGTTAAAAGTATCGAATAACGATTGAATATTTTGGTTAGAATAGTAACCCGTTGTATCATCGGCATAGAGAAAGAAATTGAGCAAGTTAGAGGACAGATGGATATCGTTAATATATAAAATAAACATGAGAGGACCCACTAATGAACCTTGAGGCACTCCACATTTGGTTGGGCTGAAGTTAGATATAGAATTACAATACTTGGTACATTGGGCACGATTTGAGAGGTAGCTATTGGAGAAATCAAGTGCGGGTCCCCGTATTCCGTAGTGAGATAACTTATACAAGAGGATATTGTGGTCAATTGTATCAAAGGCCTTGGAAAGATCTATAAAAAGACCAATTGCAAGTTGTCGGTTTTCAAGAGCATTAACTATATTATTTGTTAGATCAATGAGGGCCATGGATGTAGGGGCCTACTGTGATTTTTCCTGAAACCATACTGTTTGTTATAGAGTATGTCATATTTAGAAACAAATGAGAAAGTGCGGTGGTTATAGCTCTTTCCAATGCCTTTGAGATGATTGATAAAATTGAGATAGGGCGATAATTAGATAGATCGGATTTAATGCCAGACTTGTATATAGGGGTAACGCGCGCTAGCTTCATCCTGTCTGGGAATACACCGTTGGATAGGGCAAGATTAAAAATATGGCATAAAGGAAGAGAGATGAGATTAGCAATGTGTTTGATGGCTTTGGTGTGAATATCATAGATACCAGGAGATTTGTTCATTTTAAAGGATGTAAGTATTTGTATCACTTCAGTCTCATTGACTTGGGTAAAATATAGGGAATTAGGAATTGGGTTTGGTAGAAAGTCTTTAAATGATTTATTGACATGGGGAATTTTGTTAGCAAGTGAAGGTCCAATTTTGACAAAGTATTTGTTACTTGCATTAGGACTTTTGGATCAGTGGTCATTATCCCATTACAATTTAGGGAAGTATTAGACTGCCGATTGTTTTTTTTTTGTTGATCAACAAGTTGATGGTCTTCCAAGTTGCCTTGATATCATTTTTATGTTTAATAAATGTATTTTGATAATGCTTATTTTTAGTTGATTCAATTAAAGAATTTACTTTATTACGGAATTGTTTGTAAGTTTTTTCGTTAGCGGCAGAAATAATTCATAATAATGTTTACAAATACACTTTAATCTATTAAACAAATGTCTACTAGGACGTAAGGCCTAACTAATAGCCGCTAATAAACTGCACTAACCAGTATCAATTTATTCATCTTCTTATCATCAAAGAGTAGAAACACAAGATAAAGTTCTCCACAAAAAAAAAAAAAAAAAAAAAAAAACTGTTCCACCGAAATGCATGGTGGGAATATAAACAATTAAGCGGCTAGATCTAAAAACTTCCGCCACCTTTACATCTGTGAATATACATAATCTCCTTTTGCGGAGGTGGAAATCGTTGTCATTATCCATAAGATACAAATAAGTAGGCATAAATAAATCAAAACGATAAAATTAGACACAAAAGCACAGAATCGTATGACCGGACTCTGATTAGTAATAAAGTTTTCCTCCTTTAGTGAAGAAAATGGCGTCCGGTTGAACCTAGACTTGCCACAAGTCTCTTATTTTTTAAAATTATTTTTCTCATTCTGGACAGCGCCACCAACGAGAAAGTTAATTTAGAGCAAAGATATCTTATAAACACAAGATAGAATTCTCCGCGATTTTCGCGTGCAAATTCTGTAATAATGCATGAAAAGCGCCCTCTTGCAAAAGCGCCCTTGACCCATAGAGATATAATAAGAATACTAGAGCACTACTACTAATACTTTGAAACTCGAGCGTTGTGGTGTTTGGGTGTAATGTACACGATTTTAATTTTCATTCCTTGGTACCTTATTTTTGAATAAGATGCTCCACTTGGCCTAGTTTTGGCTACAATAGTTTAATAATTTGTTATTACCATTACTCATTATCATTAATGAAATAATAGTCAGTCAGAGGGCTTATTAATATGTAATAATATGTATACTAAGCCTGAAGGTGGCGCTTTACTACGACGACCATCTTGGATGGTACACATACATAACTCTGCATTGCTGCGCCATCTTGTCAGCACTCTAGTTGTTTAATAGCTCTATGCTTTGACCGCTCTGATCATAGCGTACGTCGCGCGACTTTACAATTACGCGTAACAATTAGAAGCGTCTAATTTACAATGCGCCCTCTCTTTAGAACATAAGGAACCAATTAACGTACTAGGTAACGAACTTATGGCGTAACGCGAACACCCTATCTTAGATCCATGGCAACGACTAGGACGCCCTCTCCAAAATTGATTACTTTTCTGTGCCAAATCGACGCTTCTATTTGTTACGCGTAAATCGCAGAGAACGCTATCTTGTATTTATAAGATCTTTAATTTAGAGACGGAATCCGAAAAAATGAAATCGAGTATGGGACGCCAATTAAATGAGGTATGGCGCGCACTAAGTGCAATAAAGTGTGAGTAACCAAAAATTAGGGCCTGGAACCCAGGCTAGGTTGAACCCTTTTTGCAACGATAGCAACGGAGTAGTATCACGTGGTATCGTGACGTAACACTGTAGTACTCTATAGCTAGCTGTTCGAAGAATTTCAGTGCGCGTACTACTTACAAAATCATTCTAATGAACATGCACAGAGATCACTTAGCAACCGCCACAACCTGGGGCGGATTGCTGTAAAACGGTCTTAATTGGTAACTCCTCGAATAAAGTTAAAAAACATTTTGTTGCAATTTTGTCCACTTTCGGTGGTCTGAAACCGTAGACTGCCTGACTATTGGACGGTCTTATACTAAAGTCATTGCTATAAAACAGTCTTCCCTGGCAAACAAGCACTCCCTGTCAACGTAAGATTGAGGGCGACGTCATGCGTGCTCGATGCACGCAAATGTATTGAAATGAACGTAAATAAACGCCGTAGACCTATGTTTACACTGAGAAGTGTGCGGAGTATTCGTCGGTCGATTCTCCAACTTTGAAGATCTAGGCCTAGGTCTTGCCATTGCACTGTTGAATTAATCAGCAGAACGCCATGATGAAAAATTATTTAAGACCGTTTTAAGCCTCCTCCGAGTAGGCTTTAAAATTTAAGACGGCTGACTGGTTAGACCGCGGTATAGCAATGGTATATTATCGTAGACCAGTAGTGAGGTCACGATTATAGCCGGCTAACCGTTAAGACCGTCTAAAGACTGCTTATAGCAATCCGCCCCAGCACTATGGATTTATAATAATACTGTAACAACGGCTCTACAACCAATTTCATAAAGTAATCATACAATTAAATAATTTCGTACACTATTGGAAATAGAAGCCTTAGAAGGAACCATTATTTTCTTCAAACATTGCCTTCAGCCCCTGTCGCAGGCAGTAGGCCATTTTTTTCAGGAAATGATGGTTCCTTCGGCTCAAGACCTGACTAAAATTGTTTACTAACCATCAATGTATTCATTTTCATACCACCAACGTAAAGAGCTGTGCGAAGAGTGTCAGTGCGCGTTATACTAACAAATAATTCTAATACGCGCAGCTAATGCAAACGCACAGTGATCACTAATTAAGCAACCGACCACGGTCGCAGGTCGCAACAAGCACTATTGATTTATGATTATAACAACCGCTCTACACAACCTGCAGTTTGATTAAAGAGTTATGGCCGTCACAACTGACTTACAGAACAATTATATTCAAGTCATTTCTTACAATATAGGATATAGAAGCATTAGGAATTATTATTTTCTTTAAAAATTACCTACAGTCCTGCGGGCTTCGGGCAAGATTTTTTCAGGAAATAATGAATTTTTTGTTTTCTATTTCATACAGTGTGCTCAAAACCTGAATATAATTGCTTATAACAAATTTGTGTGGATGTTTTGTTTGTGATTATAAGGCAGACAACTGCAGATTGACAGCTTGTTTGATATTACGAACACAGATGGCATTAATACCTCCATTTTTTTTTATAACATTTAAATTAGTATAATAAACTTGTATGGATTGTTTGTTTGTGATTCTAAGGCAGACATCTGCAGACTAACAGCGTGTTTGATATTAAATAATTAATATCATTATACTGTTTTTTTTTTATAGGTATCTGCATTAAAATAGTCATGTTGAATATGATATTCTGGAAGCAGTAGAATACTCTATTCGAATTCTAATAGGGCGCCCCCTATCTCGTGGCAGTACGTTCCATTGCGTACATACACAATATGGGCAGTCGGACCTCTTGCAATTCTATAGTATTTGTTATAATATTTTACTGTATGATGCTTTATAGTGATACTGTATTGTAAAAATTCTGTATGATGTGTCATGAACATTTTAGATACTTATGAACTACAATGGCATTTTGCATTCCAAGACATCTAGATGTGTATAAGAGACAGGTCTCAGAGTGCTGCCTTTTATAATCTGTGTACCTTTTTATATCGCACTGCAGCTGTGTATATAAGCATATAAGGGACTGAACGGATCTTATACACACAGCGGCTCGAGTCATTTACTTTTCTTTCAGATGTTTTCTGAAATTTCAAGTGACTTATCATAATAATAGAGATAAACTCCAAACCATCTTGCAGTAATGCTTTAAAATCTGCGAGTGTGAAAAAAGTTGGTTTAATCTTACCGAGTGCATGTCATGATTGGTGTAGAGTCAGTGCTTAAATGAATAAGAATTTCATAAAATTTTAAACTATATTTTACAATGTTTAAAAACAAACAGTACGTCGGCATGGATAATATATTTTTATTATGATCAGTTTTCACCATTAAAAGTAGTACGTAGGCGAGTAATTTAATTTTAAGTTTAAAATACGAACGCAGATGGCATTAAATACGCCCATTTTTTTAAATAACATAATTTGACATTTAAAAAATTGTTATTATAAGTCAGTGGTGACGTCATCGCAAAATCACGAAAGACAATTATGCATATTTAATTAATTTTCTGGTGGAAGTAAAATCACACCAATCTAGTGTGGATTTGGATGGTCAGAGTACAATTGTTGACAGAATTGCATTATTCTGCTTTCTTTAAGAATAAGTTATATTATGACCAAGTTGTTATCATAATATGAATTCTAAACTGTAATATTATTAACTGAGACCAATCAACACATGACATAAAACATTACAATTTGGATCTAACATGTGTATAATGATATTGATAAACAATTCTCTGTAGTATATTATGCTAAACATTTACAGAGTGGACTTCCTTATGTTGTGGTGATATTAGACTAATATTACTCTTAAAGAAGTCCATTCAACAAACAACATAAAGCATATACATATCAAAGTTATTAGGTCAAAGTTCTCACGTTGGTGCATGCATAAAACGTAATTTCCTAAAAATAATTTGGATATCTGAAATTGACAGTCAATATAAATTCTCAATACTATTTCGATGCTAATTTAACGAGTGGACTTCCTTATGATTTAAGGAAATATACATGTATATTGAGCTACGCAAAGTTTAGAAGTTTAAAAGTTAAAAAAGAGGACTTAGTTTTATGGTCATATTAGCCTGTAATATCATTAAAGACCATTTAACAAACAACATAAAACATATCAAAATTATTAGGTTAAACTTTCCACTTCGGTGCATGAATATAACGTAATTTTCGAAACATATGATATTTACATGACATTTGAGAATGTACTGAATATAAAATCTTAAATATTTTACATTTTAAATCAGTAATCTATCAGAAATATGAAGATTGGTTATACTGGAAAGCCTTCGAAACCCCTGTTGCAATACTAAAACTGCAATCCAACAGGCAGTCAATATTCCATTCTGATTTAGTGTAGACGTTTTTTACATGTTTTCATTTTATTTGTATTTTGTATAGATAAATGAATGCCTAAACTGATATTTTATAGGTTTCATATTACTTTCTATACAAAAGAGATATCATAATTCATATAACTATTGTCCGACTGTGTGTGTGTGTGTGTGAACATTTGACGACGACGATATTGTCACCAAATTCCCAACCGTATCTCGGGCTACGGTTACACCAAAGGGCCTGTTAATTAATTTTGCAAAGGAGCCTGTCATCATCTACCTTCCTCCTCCTCCTCATCATCTTCTTCATCATCATAATTATTAATTGTCCATAGTAAAGTAGGGAACATTTATATGAATTGAGAGTGTATTCAATAATGGACGTCTCATAATGCACGAAAGCGTCTAGAAAACAAAAAGGTTTCGAAGGGGGAGCCGAAGATGCCCCCAATCCCATATCTAAAATTTGTCATCCCGCGTACAACAAATATCTGAGAATGTATTATTTTGACAATGAAGTTAACTTGTATCTTGTATCTTGGATCATTATATTTAAAAATAGGCCTACAAATTAATGAATACATTAGAGTTTAGGGTAACATACTGCTGGTACAATTTTAATTTTACTTAGGCCTATCTGCCCACCCCCAAAATGTTATAAATATTTAAATGTTATTTTATATTTATACCTCTAAATATTATAATAATCATCTAAATTACGATAATTAAATATTGTCAAAAAATCGAAATGTACATAGGCAATACGAAAACAAGCGCATGGTGGATTTTTGTTTAAATATAATAAGATAAAAAGAAAAAGTGATGCGAAAATTAATAAATTCATATAATTATTTTATAGGTATTCGTATATATTTGGTTAAAAATGTTATATCATAATTGAGAAAAAATGGTCCGGCCAACTGGTGCGTTTTCGACGGCCCTGATTATCCCTCGCATGTATAACGGCGGTCGTGATTTCAGTTAGAGCCAAAAAATGGCCCCCATGGTCTGTGAAAGCCACAGGTTCCCCGGCCCCGGCGTTACGCTACTCGCTGGAAGGTAGCAGATACAATAGTTCAATGTCACAATTAAACATTGCTTTAGATTTTTTTTTTTATATAGATCGGTGCTTCTAGAGCTCAGGGGCCCAGGTTCAAATAACCTGTTGAACCTGCGGTACGCCACTGGGGCTTGATGATTAGTTTTTTTTTTGTTTTTTTGAGAGGGGCTACGGGGGCGAGTAATTTTTTTTTGGGGGGGGGGGCATGAACGCCTCGCCATCCCCCGAACACCACTAGATACGCCACTGAGTAACACCCAAGAAAATCAAAGAAATTGTTGATGAAAATAGAAAATATCCTTTAGACTTAAGCCACGCTTAATCAAAAGTCAATATAAAACTAGATTTGAACTCGTCACTGAGGACGAGTTTGGTGATCCGCCGTACTTTGACCCTCAGTAAGCGTGCGCTGTGCTGATTGAAAAGTTTTATATGCTAAAATATGCTGTAATTAGTTGTTTTTTTTTAAAAGTAATTTTGAGCATTTTAAAAGATTTACACATGCGTACGCGCACGTCTTGACGCCCGTAAGCACGGTAATGGCACAAAGAGTTGACTCCTGATATGAATACAGTGTCAGGAACCCAAAATATACAAAACGTAATTTCCAGCTTCATTACGTGCTGTGCGCGTGGAAATGGACGTACGGCGCGTAAATTATGGAAAGTTTTGGAATGCTGAAAATGACCTGAAACGTTCTTTAGATTATCTGAAAAGTGATATTAGTAATTTTCAAATTTTAACGGACGCGCACGTCACGATGTGTGCGTGGACGGTAATGAAAAACGAAATTAAACATTTCATTTTGTTTTTAAAACCGCCCTTCATATAACCTATGACGATGACGTGATCAAAATGAAAAATAAAGGGACACTTCCGAAAGAGAATTATCTCAGCTATAACATTCTCACAGGTGGGAGACGATCGAACAAGTATAAGCGAGAAACATTCAAATGAGTTTAAAAATAAAGACGTTAAAAATAAATATTCATTTTTTTTTTATTCAAATGGCAATATGGTGTCCGATCTTTAAAATGATCTATAAAATCATATCTACAACTCATGTGCTTTCAGAATATCTAATAAAAATTGGGGGTCCTTTCATCATAAGGAGCTATAATTGATTAAAAATAGGCATATTTTTAAGCATACTGTATATAAATGTTGACGCACGCGTACGCGCACGTTAACACGCGCGAACGGAAAATTGAGGTATCTGACATTCAACCTTGACCTAAAGTGTATGCCCATTAAATTCCGTTAAGATGATTATGGGGTCTTCAATGTTTTGAGGAAAGAAAGATGTAGGGGTCTGAAAAAACATTTATTTTGACCATGATGACGTCATCAAAATGTAAGAAGAAGTCACATATATGAAAGAAAATTGTCTCAGCTATAACATACTTAAAGTTGGAAGACGATCGACCAAGGATAAGCGAGATACGCTCAAATGCGTATCTTCAAAAATGACGTAATCGATATAATTCAGTTTTATTGAATTCAGATGGCAATATGATGACGTCACAATGTCCGATCAGCCATTATGATATATGAAATCATATTTACAACTCATGTGCTTTCAGAATATGTAATAAAAATTGGGGGTCATTTTCCATCCCAAGGAGCTGTAACTGTTAAAATATAGGCCTGATTTTAGCATTATTTCACTGTATATCGGCACAAACGCGGGCAAAGTTCACTATGTTTGATACGTGCGTACGGAATTGTTATTAACCGTAGGATGACTGAAACGATCGGAAATTTGTGAAAACAATGTCAGGAACCCAAGATATGTAAAAAAACGTAACTTCTAGCTACCGTACGTGCTGCGTGCGTAAAAATTAAAATGCTCAAAAAGTTATTTTAAGTATTTTGAAATTTCGACGCACGTTAAGAAGCGCACGCGTAAAATTAGGGTACATTACATTCAACATTGACCTTAAGTTAATGCTTACTTAATACGATTTCGAAATGGCAATTGGTTAGGCTGATATGATCGATAATGTAAAAATGCAAAATTGCGCGTAGATGACGTCACGCATGACTGGTCACCTTGAAAACCTTACCGTGACTATTCCAGGAGAAGCCAAATGTTCTTTGAAGTGTGCTTGTGCGTAGCTCGCGGCAATTTTGAGATATCGTGCGAACAGAAAAGGGGAGAAAGAAAGAAGAATAAAAAAAAGATGAAGAAGATGATGATGATCCTGACAATAACAAGAGGTGATCCGCTCGAGAAGCGGATCACCAAAAAAGCAATCGGGGATATTTATTCAAAGAAAACACAATTGGTCTACATTCCAAACTGAAATTGAAGGAGTCTTTGAGAATTAGAAACCAGAAAATTGCAATGATCTAAATTCTTTGTGGGAATCTTGGAAAGTTAGAGTAATCCATACTACTACAAACGAAATTGGCATCAAACAGTAATGGTATGTATATGTCACTGTACAGTTTACTTGTATCATTGAATGTTCCTCAGTGCCAGATGAACGGGACACAGGCCTCATTATTCCCATCTTTAAGAAAGGAGATAAATAATGATCTTGAACATTATGGAGCTATATTACCCTTAGCTCATGTATTGCTAAAATATTTAATAAAATCATCTTTATCTACATGTACATTTATGAATGAAAATGATCTTACGGAAATCTAGGAAGGTTTTAGAAAAGGTTACCTCTAAACGTTATTTTTAATGATATTCAAACCATTTTTTTTTAGGTTACTGATGGTGTAAAACAAGGATGTGTTTTATATCACATATAGTATCGAAAAGTCTCAAATTCTTACAATTGTCTGACCTCAGCCTCAACCATGGTGGGCTGAGATGGATGGATTAGTAGTTCTCATAAAATTTTAAGTATCCAAGTGCCGTTTTTGGGCATCTATAAAGTCTCAAATTCTTAAAAATCACTCATCTGCGCCCCAAAACCATGGTGGGGCTCTGGTAAATATCGTAAATTTTGTACTATTTAAGTGCTATTTTTGGGCATCTATACAAGTCTCAATTTCTTAAAATTGTTCTCACCTGAGCCCCAAACATCGGGGGGCTCAGTTGGGTATGTAGTTTTTGTGGCTATTCAATTTCTTAAACTTTATCTCACCTGAGCCACAAACATCGTGGGGCTCAGTTGGGTATTTAGTTTTTGTGGCTACTGAAAGTAGCTACTATGTCATCGAATAGTTTGCCGAGGTAAGTGACTGTGAATCTCGGTACTAGTCGGTACCAGTTGACACTTTGGATCATGAGCCGACTACCAATCAACGCTCATAATTAATCTGGCGAATATTTCCGATAAAATGCGTGAGGTTACGAATGCAGGAGGTTACGAATGTTACGAAAATTACTCGACACTCAGATCCTTTTAGTTTTATGTTATGTTAGGTACCTGCCTTCACGTTTTTTTTAATGTGCGATGACAAACGAAAGTTAAGTTCTTTGTAGGTAGACCATGTTTGATTTCAATAAATTTGACAATTTTAGGCCTAGGTGAGCTACTGATTTCCATGTGTTACTATTAGATAGTATTATTACTAAATGAAAATTTGTTTTGACGTTTCACTTCGAGTGTTTTTCCGTGAGTTTCCGTTTTATAGCTAGGCCTAGTATGCTGATTTATCATTGGCCCGCCAGTGGAGCCACAAGTTTACTCGTACGTCGTCGACTCAGGCCCTTGCTAGGCCTAGGTCTAGTTTACGTCATAAACAGACCAGTAGCAGGCTGGCTTAATTATAAACTAATACTTTAGGCCAGGATGTGATACAGAATCTCGGAATATTCAGCACTTGAAGGATGGCATTCCAAGGAAGGGAGAGTCTTCATGAGATAGGACTAGGCCTAGCTAGTTAGGCTAGGTAGCCCTATACTACTGATGTGTAATATTATAGCTAGTGCTAGTTCTACGAGGGAGTTACTGGTTCTACTACGGTAATTACAGCAGCCATATTTATACATAAACGTTAAAAAAACATGTTGTAGCTAGGTAGGTAGTAGGACTATTGCTAATAAAACTATAGGGCCGCCTAGGCTAGGTATGTAAAAATATCTGGCTAAACGACCTATCTAGTGTATCTAGGCATAGTTGGGGCTTAGGCCTATGCCCTACTACTACTACATTTTACAGTTTAGTTAATAAAATGTCTGGCAAGTGGGGACTCTTGAATCGGCTCGCAGCTGGACTTGTGATAGTTACCTATGATGAGGTCTAGTGTAATAAATAGGCCTATGCATTTTTCATGAGTCGTTATACATGTTAAAAATTATTATTGTTAATACTGCTGGTAATAATAAATATAAATATATAATAAATATATTGCAACAATATAAATATATAACAACAAAGTACATATGAATAAATTATTTAATTTTTATGTATGTAATATTTATGCCATTAACTATATTAAATAATATTAATGCATTCTATACAAATTAAAATTAATAAATAATATAAATAAAATATAGACAAATGTAATTACTTATATACATACATATAAAGAAATAACAAATATATTACAATATAAATATATAAAAATATATTACAGTTACATAACATATTTTTTAAACATTAGATATATATATATATATATATATATATATATATATATATATATTCTTAAATAATTTTTCATTATGGAACAGGCAGCCAAATTGTAAACCAATAATACTGCAAGGGTGCCCTTAATGTATGTAAATCTTCATTAAAAAATCTAGTCATTTTCATATTTCACTAATTTTTTTCATATTTCACTAATTTTTCACCATGAATAATTAATTTTGCATTTTATACTTTATCATTTCGAGTTAATGATCTGAAAAATATGGCAAAAAAAAAGAAGAAGACACGGGACGCCTACATTCATAATGTATCTCCAGTTAAAAAACAAACACAAATTAGTACTTCAAAATGCAATTACAACCACTGCAGACAATTTTCAAGAAACTGTTTTTCTGCTTCATATCACACTGAATTCCAGAACTATTGAAAACCCAAGTCCAATGAAGATGAGCGATTTCGGTACCAATATTCAAAAAGTTAAACACAAGAAAAGGGCTAAAAATATTACAGAATGTATGCTGATTGATCCATCGTGTTTTTGGGAAAATTTCATTCACAAAATTAAACACCCAGACTGCATGCAGAAATGTTTGTAATGTTCAATAAAATGTCAATGTGCAAGTGATAAAAAGTTTTAAAAAATACGTTTTCTGTAATAAACCGATTTATAATTAAAATAAAAGCCTTTATTGCTATCTTGTCGTGGCTCTTATTATTACCATGTGTGTAATTAAAGAATTTGGGTTTTAAATATAATGTATACAGTGTTAAGATGAATAAATAACACAATGAATACACAAGTTTTTTTTTTTTGTTTTTTTTTTTGTATTAAAATGTTTATTTACTATGACATTGGACCTATGAGAGGCCTACTGTACTACGGGAATGTGAGATATGTAACATGGGAACGGGCATGAAAAGCGCCACACCAGTATTTCTTTTTATGAGCACCGCTCTTGAATAAGCACCGCACTGAAGCTTTCAAATATGTTATAAGGGCCGCAGTGCTTATTCAAGCTTTTATAGAATAAAGACATTTTTTTATTCCTAAATAAACAGACGTGTTAAAAAATTGTATTTGTATATCTTATTAATTAGTTGACATTTATTATTTAGTTGAAAACTGTATACATGACTTTTCTCATATTCACTGTTATTAGTTATTTTTGATAATTAAAATTGATTTATTTTAAAAACAAATGAAAATGTTTCTTTCACCACCCTGAAGCAGACCTAGCATCTCCTTATTCGGTTGAACTTAAAACAACTTCAACACATGGAATACATTAAAACATACCATACAAAGAGAAAAAAAAAAAAAAACAAAAAAAAAACAAAAAAAAAAGGCAATTCAGTAGCCACATGTACCTTTTATGTACCTATTTTTATAAATGTAAGTATTTAAGTGCCATTTTCAGGTAGGCCTGCCTATTTAATTAATTCGGCTTTTTTACTCAATTCGTCAAAAATAAAAAGAATTAAAATGTAATTTAAGTTCCATTTGCGGGCACCCAGAGGTATAAATTATTGAAATTTTCGCGTCACCGCCAACCACGGTGGCGCTGACGTGGTGTGGACTCTCATTTCATCAGCACCCCTTCCCTAAATCCGATTCTACCTAATAGATCTGACAAGTATCAGTTTCGGTGACCATTCATGATGCCGTCACCAAACCTGATTAGGGTATTCTGATCAGTTGATTGAAGACTGGTGCCTTCACCAGTATAGAAGTGTATCAGCATTTTATTTGTCACCGAAACAGATCACTTAAGTAAAATCGGCTCTAAATCCTGGATACGCCACTGTTGCTGGAAACAAAAGTTAAAACCAAATATATTTTCATTAGTTTTGTTGTTCATTTCATGTCAATGTCTGATAGGTGATTATTTGAAAAATATGCTAAAAACACACAGTGTCAATACTAACATAGACACATGTACGACTGGAATGAGCGACTCTGAATTAGTAGTGGTTACGTAACGTTTGTCATCCATGCACTGTATCATGCGCTGTAGCAATGGAAGACCATAATGTAATGGGAACGTACCTCTCTGACAGGGCCACAATAGCCTAAAATCGGTGTAAAAGTGTAAGATAGGCTAGAGTAGATTTAAACAATGTCCTAATGGTAATATTATTTAAAATAAATGTCAAGGAAAGTATGTATGATTGTTGGAAAAATAGTCAACATTTAATAATCTGTACAGTGACTTACACATACCATTACCTCCGTTATTCAGAAATTCATTTGATATATTGTCGATTCTGGGTGACTTGTTTTTACAAGGCCGGTTTATTGATGAAATGACGTCTTTAACTGAGATTTCCAAATCACCGAGACATAACAGTTTTTGTCAGTGACGGATGAGTTCGCTGTCCATTCAACATGTTTTAGATTTGTAGCAATATTACATATTTCAATCACTTCTCTATATATAGTCATTTATATTAACGTTCATTTTACTAAGGGTCTGGCAATATTGCATGATGGTTTGACTTATAATAGATTTGTCGGTTGTAATACCACTGGTATTTGGTATCCTTATTGAATGTTTGTTAGTCATCCCTTCGTTTTTATCACTTTCGGTGTTGCCAGAAATCGTTATTGCTAGGACCACCGTTCTTCATTATATCAACACTCTTTTTAATTAATGTATTTGTTTTTTTTTTTTTTTTTTTTTTTTTTTTTTTTTTTTTGTATAGCATTACTAACCTATTTACGTTTATCCAAAAGTTCCATAATTCATTTCTTTTACTTACTTTTACATCATATCCTATCTTGCCACGACGACATGTGCTTTTTGTGAAGTCAAATTGGCAAGAAAATCTCGTTAGGACAACATATCATTTTAACTATGTCGACTTGGCAAGATAATATATATCGCCATGACAACATGTACTTTTCTGGTAGTCAACTTGGAAAGTTAATGTATCTCACCATGACAACTTGTGAAAGTTTGTAAGTCGACATGGCAGGAAACTTGACAAGTCGTCAAGTAGGATGGCACTTAGGTGCTTCCTTACCTACCTAATAGCCGCTAATAAACTTCATTAACCACAATAATTGTATTTATCTTCGTATTGTCAAAGAGTAGGCCTATATACAGTAAATAGAAAAACGTCACGCCTGCATATGACGCCCGCTGACGGTTGTATGTTCACATTAAAGTACGCCCGCTACGAACTTGGTAAGTAGAAAGCAAAGTGGTAGAAAGAGAAAAAAAAAGTACTGTGTCACGTGGAAAACTGATAAACAGACAAACAGACCATACGCGGTGCTGGACGCGTATTTTCTTAACGTAGGATCACGCACCCCTAGTGCCATATCCTGCATCCGTACCAGTGCGGCTCTGATGGCACGTCAGGCTTTTACCATAGGAACATAGCCCGGCTTGAGATAAGCCATCTAGTTCAGACTGGCAGGTGGATAAAGCCGGGAAGTTGAGCCGGGCTTATCCCCACCTAGTCTGAACCTAGCCTTAGGCTTAGTTAAGACTAGGTGGATAAACCCGGCTCAACTCACAGGGTTTATCCACCTGCCAGTCTAAAATAGGTGGCTTATCTCAAGCCGGGCTGTGTTCCTATAGTAAATAGTAATTTTTTTAATGCATTAAATCTAACCTAAGTATAATAATTTTCGCTAATAAATAAATAAATAAATGAATGAATGAATGAATGGATGGATGGATGGACGGACGGACGGACGGACGGACGGACGGACGGACGGACGGACGGACGGACGGACGGACGGACGGACGGACGGACGGACGGACGAATGACATAAAAGCAAATGAGTTAAATTAAGACCATTTACATAGAGTTATTAACAACTAGGTCTACAGTACGGATACTATTGTAATTTGTATTGTGTTAGAAGAACTGTTTGTAATGCTATTTTGATACATTCGTCAAAGAAATAAACATTTCTTAAAGCGTTCGAGAGAGAATACAGTTACTGACTTTATGGTCGTTCCAGGCAGGTAAAAACTGACTTATAAAGCATTTATAGTCAAGTACACTATAGGAAATAGAAGCCTTATGAATTATTTTTTTCTTTAAAAATTGCTTTCAGCCATGCGGGCTTCGGGAATTTTTTTCAGGAAATAATGGCTCCTTCGGCTAATATTTCCTATAGTGTCCTCAAAACCTCACTATAATTGCTTTTTTTTGTGAATCTAATGCAGGCTGCAGCAAATTGACAGCGTGTTTGATATTAAGAACACAGATGGCATTAAATACGTCCAATATTTCATAACCTAATTTGACATTTAAATCATGGTATAATTAATAAACTTGTACGGATGATTTTTTTTGTGATTCTGTTATTAGGTAATAAATATCATACACTGTTTTTATAGGTATCTGCATTAAAAAAGTCGATATGTTGAGTACGATATTCATCTTTGTATTGTCAAAGAGTAGGCCTATATACAATAAATAGAAAAACGTCACGTCTGCATAGGAAGCCCGCTGACGGTTGTATGTTCACCTGCGTACCCATTTTTCGTAGAGTTCCTATATAGAGAGTTGCGACATGAGACGCTGCTGGGTAGCCATCTTGTTGCCTTGCATGCATGAGTGACCACAAAGCCTATGCTACAGTGTGGCGATTGAAAAAATAATAGACAATTGAAAAAAAATAAATAAATAAAAATATTAATAAGAAAATTTTATGTCATTTGATAGTAAATATCTGTTAATCTACATGTGTTTGAAATTTATAACAAAATTCCAAAAGAAATTGATTCTCAATATGCTATTATTAATTATTATATTACATGAAGTTTTTGCTTGACCAAAATTGCATAGCGCCTTAGCTAGGCGTACAACATCGCGTTTGCTCGGCTCATAAAATTGTAGGCGACAGGGCCTAGGGCTTTTCACTGGACAACTTAGAAATTCGTATAGTAAATGGGATGGGTGTTTGTGGCACGCCTCAGCTAGGGTCCCTAGGGTTTCTCCAAAATAACTAGTAGTATATAATAAGAGAAATCTGTAAGTCATACGGTAACTGAAAAGGTACTACACTACTTTTATAGCTAGCTAGGCCTGGTCTAGTACTACCTAACTACGTACTGTACTGCAGAGGCCTATTTAATTTTTAATACACTATTTAGATAGGCTCTTCTTTTCCCATCTTGTGGCAGAGGTCGAAACATTTTTTTCATTTCTTAAAACATATATAGTGGTGTAAAATAATCTTTAAAGAACATTTCCCGGAAAAAAATAATGTGATACGATTCTTCGTTACGGAGTTATGTATTTTTAAGTAACATGAGTTCAATAATTTTGCCTCGACGCTTATCTTATTTTTGTTGGCTACGCACCACTGACTTGATCAATGGGCACCAAGATGGCAGATAGAGGGCGGCCAGTAGTCACGTGATCTGAACCGCTCATGTCGCAACTCTCTCTATAGAAGAACTCTAATTTTTCGTATTAAAGTACGCACGCTACGAACTTGGTAAGTAGAAAGCAAAGTGGTAGAAAGAGAAAAAAAGTATTGTGTCACGTGGAAAACTGATAAACAGACAAACAGACCATACGCGGTGCTGGACGCGTATTTCTTAACGTAGGATCACGCACCCCTACCGCCATATCCTGCATCCGTACCAGTGCGGCTCTGATGGCACGTCAGGCTTTTACCATAGGAACATAACCCGGCTTGAGATAAGCCACATAGTTCAGACTGGCAGGTGGATAAAGTCGGGGAGTTGAGCCGGGCTTATCCCCACCTAGTCTGAACGTAGCCTTAGGCCTAGTTAAGACTAGGTGGATAAACCCGGCTCAGCACACAGGGTTTATCCACCTGCCAGTCTAAAATAGGTGGCTTATCTTAAGCCGGGCTGTGTTCCTATAGTAAATAGTAAGTTTTTTTAATGCATTAAATCTAACCTAACTATAATAATTTTTCGCTAATAAATAAATAAATAAGTGAATGAATGAATGAACGAACGAACGTACGTACGTACGAATGGACGGACGGACGGACGAACGAATGACATAAAAGCAAATGAGTTAAATTAAAACCATTTACATAGAGTTATTAACAACTAGGTCTACAGTACGGATACTATTGTAATTTGTATTGTGTTAGAAGAACTGTTTGTAATGCTTTTTTGATACATTCGTCAAAGAAATAAACATTTCTTAAAACGTTCGAGAGAGAATACAGTTACTGATTTTATGGTCGTTCCAGGCAGGTAAAAACTGACTTATAAAGCAATTATAGTCAAGTCATTTCGTACACTATAGGAAATAGAAGCCTTAGGAATTATTATTTTCTTTAAAAATTGCCTTCAGCCATGCGGGCTTCGGGAGTTTTTTTTCAGGAAATAATGGCTCCTTCGGCTAATATTTCCTATAGTGTCCTCAAAACCTCACTATAATTGCTTTTTTTTGTGAATCTAAGACAGGCTGCAGCAATTTGGCAGCGTGTTTGATATTACGAACACAGATGGCGTTAAATACGTCCAATATTTCATAACCTAATTTGACATGTAAATCATGGTATAATTAATAAACTTGTATGGATGATTTTTTTTGTGATTCTGTTATTAGGTAATAAATATTATACACTGTTTTTATAGGTATCTGCATTAAAAAAGTCGATATGAAAAGGTACTACACTACTTTTATAGCTAGCTAGGCCTAGTGTGGTACTACCTAACTACGTACTGTACTGCAGAGGCCTATTTAATTTTTAATACACTATTTAGATAGGCTCTTCTTCTCCCATCTTGTGGCAGAGGTCGAAACATTTTTTTCATTTCTTAAAACATATATAGTGGTGTAGAATAATCTTTTAAGAACATTTCCCGGAAAAAATAATGTGATACGATTCTTCGTTACGGAGTTATGTATTTTTAAGTAACATGAGTTCAATAATTTGCTTCGACGCTTATCTTATTTTTGTTGGCTACGCACCACTGACTTGATCAATGGGCACCAAGATGGCAGATAGAGGGCGGCCAGTAGTCACGTGATCTGAACCGCTCATGTCGCAACTCTCTCTATAGAGGAACTCTAATTTTTCGTATTAAAGTACGCCCGCTACGAACTTGGTAAGTAGAAAGCAAAGTGGTAGAAAGAGAAAAAAAGTATTGTGTCACGTGGAAAACTGATAAACAGACAAACAGACCATACGCGGTGCTGGACGCGTATTTTCTTAACGTAGGATCACGCACCCCTACCGCCATATCCTTCATCCGTACCAGTGCGACTCTGATGGCACGTCAGGCTTTTACCATAGGAACATAACCCGGCTTGAGATAAGCCACCTAGTTCAGACTGGCAGGTGGATAAAGCCGGGGAGTTGAGCCGGGCTTATCCCCACCTAGTCTGAACGTAACCCTGATTGGGATTTGAGATTTTCTTCATAATTTCTCAAATATTATTAAGGACTATGCCTTTAAATTTAAAGAATAATTTCAGGTCTCCTAATGCTATCTTTAAACGTAAAAGGGGACGACGGGCTGGTTCTCATATGCATAAGAAAATACCAGTGCATGTTAGCAGAGTCATTAACTCAGTTAATACTGGTTTTCGAAGGGGTCCTAGAGTGTTAATTCCTATTCAACCCTTGGCTAAAATTAGGAAATTTCAACCTAGCGTATATTTGGCCAATGCACGTTCTTTGTGTAATAAGATGAGTGAGTTTGAACTAATATTAAGGGACAACAATATAGGTATTGCAGGTATAACTGAATCCGGGTTTCATTCTAATTTTACTATCGAATGTTCAGCTGTTGCAGATTACTCATGTATTCGGAAAGATAGAAGTAGTCGCGTTGGTGGTGGTGTGGCGTTATATATTAATGAAATGTATGACTACAAATTGGAGAATGATTGCCCTGATGATCTTGAGTGTCTCTGTGTCGATGTTAAGGTCAGCCATACTTCTT
>NW_022696035.1:84844-93794 GCF_011630105.1 Anneissia japonica | reverse complement strand
ATTGACATAATTGTTAGCTAACCAGTTGTGTGTATTTCTTTGTGAAAATGAGTACCGCGGCGTACTCATTTTCACAAAGCATTTGCATCCCCTCTTGGAAAGAGGGATTCGAAATAATTGTCTCCATACCTTCGCTAATTAAATTAATCAACGTAAATTAGCTTACACTTATGAATTTAGGGAGCACTTAAAATGTAAAAAAAAATTTCAATACCCGACAAACTCCGAACTTTATTCATTCATTAGGCCTACATAAGAGTTTCATATTGTTGTACTATATACTCCAACATCACTGGCGCATGGTAACAACCAACTGACTGCAGACCATTTCCGGTCACACATTACTCTCCATAACACAGCACCCCCTAGTTCTGTCACCTCTGGGTAACAGACTTCAATAGTCTGGCACAGAGGTGTTGCTAGTATTTTCCGGAGAAAGAAGAGGTGACTGATCTTTTCCAAGGCTAGAGCGTTAGTGTACGATGGCAGGGGCTGCTAGAACCACTGGAAAGAGATCTTATCACATGACCTATTAAAATATGCAAGGGGTTAAAATAAATTATCTTTTGATAAAGCAGAGTGGTGGCTCTAGGATACAAATCTTTGAGGTGGGTGGGGGTATAGGTGTGCTAGGCTGTTCATCAGAGATCTGCAGATCCGCACGAGGGTCAGATTCCCGCCGACGAAATCAAAGTGGGCGTGGTCGAACTTCGATTAAAAGTTTTCGAAAGTGGTCCGGGGCCAAGATGATTTAGGGGTTTCAAAGTTTTATTTAATCGATTTTAGAGTCTACTAATATGTAGAAAATACATATAATTGTTTTTTCTCCCCGACGATGGGGTGCCCTGGCCCCCGCTGGCGTCTCCCCCTGCTGATTGCGTTTCTGATGAATCAGAGCATCGTTAGCCGCCCTAACGTAATTAGGAAGGCACCGTACCCCAATTCGTCTGAAACACAATTGGAAAAGTTGAACCAGGCTTAATCTTCCGGACAACTGTCGGCGTTGTCGCCGATAGGGTGAGCGATTCTATGGAAACCGAGTTTTACCTGGGATAAGCGGATTTATGTTTCGGCCGAATCCACAGTCGTGGTGCTGGTATTGCTCGACGGGGGTTTGATGTTCCAAACTATAGAATGAAGGGGGTGGGTACGATGTCACCGACATAAAGCCGATGTCCATGACAAGTGCCAACCCGGGTCATTCTGTGTCAGCTCACCCAACGGGGAACACCCCATCGACTCGGATTTTAATGAAAATCGGGACAAGTGATTATTTTGTCCCATTTAAAAAATTAAATTCCAAATATTACGGAAATCCGATTGCCTGATCAAAAAATAGGAAAAACGGCAAAAAATCATGAAAATGGCCGAATAACATGAAAAATACTAGGTCGATATTGAAATAGCAAATATCATTGAAATGGAGATGCTCTGAGAATTCCAAATATGTTTTCAGAATTGCAATATGATGAGGTTAATACTGAATGACCATTTGACCTCTACTTTGACCCCTGATTTGACCTTGTGGAACATATTTTATTTTTCTGATTTAATTTTTTTTTTAATCTTTGAAGTGTTGCCTATAACATATATAAAAAGCTAGGATATGTTTTCCCCCATTACTTGATAAAAGTCCAAAATGGCAAGGGTCACCCTCTATAAATCTAGTGTAAAAAAATGATATGTTTGATTAAACAATGTCCAGTTGACAACCTCTTTAGAAACCAGCATAAATGCTTAAATGGTTTATCCTGAAATGTTCATAATTTTGTTTTTCTGACTTAACTAATGTCTATAGTCTGTTTATTGTTAAGAATTTCAAAGTAAGTCCAATCAAATTTTGCCATTCCCGCCTCAGCTATACGCCTACAGTATTGGTAAAGTCTTTCTGAGTGTTACTAAAACATCAAGGGTTGAAGTGGTCATTTGTCCATTGATTATTGAAAGGAAAAAAAAAATTGACTACCTATTTTTGTAATACATTACTAGAGTGCATATTGGTACTTTAAATTGTATAAAGCAAAAGAAAATTCATTAAATTTAAAATTTGACCACTATATTTGAATTTTTAAAGTATTTTTGACACCATTAATCAATTCATTGGCCCTACAAACATCTGTCTCTTATACACATCTAGATGTGTATAAGAATATATACCATAATATGACTTCAGATGAAAAAGGTATGACCTTTTCCAGATAAATTAACTGCTGAAGAGGGGTAATTGTGCCTCTTGCCCCTCAATTTCATTTTTTTGGCCCACACTCTCCCATTTTTCAACCGATTTTCTTAAAAAAGGTGTCAAAAATGCCCAGAACATCAAACTGCTTCATTTTATGACCGTACATTTGGTATTTTAAATACGGTACCCATTTATAGCCCACCACTACTGGTACAGTGGTAGTATGTCACAATATCCTTCAAACCTGCTAGTTCTAATTGTTTATTAAATTACACTGGGACAAAATATTTCTTAGCTTTTATCAGCTACTTTCAATAAAAGTAAAATCTATTATAAGCCGTCATAAGAGACAATGTCATGTTAATCTATAATTTAGGTAATGTACCGTAATCAATTTAATGTATAATTCAACTGATATTATCTCTCACAATTATTCTTCTAACCGTCTAATTTAACTGCGTATAATTATTTCTCTGTGGCAAAACATATCTTAGCTTTTACTAATATTTTATCGATTTATTATATTTTTTAAAATTAATTTATCTGGTTTTTATTTTTTTATGAAATCGTAAAAAAAAAAAAAAACCAACTAACTTACATACAATTAAATATTATCAAGTAATGTGGAAAAACATACCTTAGGTTTTTATATATGTTATAGGCAACGCTTTAAAGATAAAAAAATGTAATTATATAAATAAAATATGTTCCACAAGGTCATGTCAAAGGTCAAACTAAAGGGCAAATGAACATTTGAATTTAAATTGATCGTACTTCAATTCCAATTACAGATTTGGAGTTCTTGTCAAATCTCTTTTAATATGCTACTTGTTTAATGAAAATCGGACCAGTACATTTTTATTTATTTGCGTTTGAAAAATGGCGGTAGTGCACAATTTTGCCATTTTTTGGCAATTTTTGATCGGCCTAACTTTTGATCCGTTGGTCCGATTAAAAAAAAAATGAATTTTCGCTCTTTCTACCTACAAATAAATTTTGGTCAAAATCTGAGATGGTGAGGTGTAAATCTGTCTTTTTTTTTTTGGTGATTTGACATGAAATGACCCCAATGTCCCTGACGGGAAATGGGGTGATATCCTCGATGGAAAGGCCAATTTTTCCGACGGCAAAGTTGGCGGGGACAGAAACGGCAAAGCAATACTCAGAGGTTGGTCTAAAGAGCCGAACACATGGAAGCTCCCACATTTCATCATCATCATCATTATCCTGTAATGTGCATAAACCTCAAATGAGTATAATCGCACAGCGTTGGTGGTCAGTTATGTTCACTTGAGAAAATTAACGGATGTGATTATCAGATACCCTGTCCTTGAATGTGTCGATGGATAGTGAATCAACATGTTGAGGTAGGCTATTCTACAGACGGATGGTCTGGGAAGAACGAATTAGGGATTTGAAATACTTATTTTTAATTCAATTTTAGAGAATTTTCCCCCGACAAAATGTGCTTCCAGACATGGGAGAGAGAATCCTTGACACCCTCAGGCTCCCCACCACCATTGACGCGCAAATTGATCTTTCCATCAGGAACATCGGCCAAACGTCAGTGTCATCGCACCCCACCCACTTTATTCTCTATTTTGGAACATCAAACCCACGTCGAGCAAATACCAGCACCACGACTGTAGATCTGATGTACCCGACAGGTGCCGACGTCCTTGACAGGGCAAAGAGGGGGATGTCCCCGATGGAAAGGCCGATTTCCCAGACTGCAAAGTGGGCAGGGACAGGAACGGCCAAGCACCACTTAGAGGGGACTAAAGAGCGAACCACATGAAAACTCCAACGATTAGAGATTTGAAAGGCTTATTAATCAGTTACAGAGGCTTTCCCCCCAGACAAATTGTGTTCCGAGGCATAGGAGGATGGGAGGGAAAACTTTTGGCAGCCCCACCATTGATGCAATTCCCCTTTCCCCTTTAAAGCAAAGTCTGTGATTAACCAAACAAGCTTGCATTAAATACTATTAAGATGATAAACTTTCATTTTACATGCTAGAATTTTTCAACTACTGAGGGCTTCCCTTCCCCTCTCACACTATATCCCTCCCGGAATCCCACCATAGGCACACAAGTTCCTCCTGGGTCTCCTTTAGATACCTTATATAGATTTCTGGATACGACAGCCTACCAATTATGTAGGTATGCTTAGTGTATTACCAAATCTATGAGAAGTCATTGAAGTTTAACTGAAAATGGGGGCTTCACATAAATGACTATATTTTTTTCCCAAGGAGGATTGAAGAGGAGTTTTCGGATGTTAAAGAGGACACCAATACGCATCGATTGATACCAAAACACCTTTGTTAATTTTTCCCGGACCAGACTAATTGCATATAGTGGTACCAGTTGTGGGGTATAAGATCAGGAGTTGCTTCCCGTCGGATATAATATCTTTACAACACAGAATTATGCACACCCACACACTAAAAATTTAGACAAAAATAATAGTTATTAACTCTTCTAAAGCATTTTGACGTCCGTATCAAAGACTCCTCTTTAAACTTGGAAGATACCAGTAATACTGGTTACACATTAGCACCGTCTGTGTTGAGAGTTCCCTAAGAACGCAAGCGGCTGGTACTAATTAGAAGCACTGTACATGGAAAAAAAAAAGATCTAGTGTAACCTCAATTTACAATATTCGACCCATTAATTTTCATTACATACCTTAATTGATCTTCAAAATATTAAGACAAATGCCAATGACTGCATTGTGTACAGCATAGTAAATGGTCAAAAGGAGGCATCTAAGTGTTATTGATATACACACACACACACACACACACACACACACACACACACACATATATATATATATATATATATATATATATATATATATAATGCATTGTTGATAGAAAAGGCATGGTTGTCGGCAATACTTGGGAATCTGCCACTGATATGCTGCTATTTTTAAATAAATTTAATTACAGTTCGAAATATTTTGATGTTAATTTTTAGGTCAAGATCATATTATTGGACACTCAAGGAACACATGACCCCAATACTTCACAAAAGGTTAACGCTGCAGTGTTTGCACTTAGTACATTATTGAGTTCTGTACAGGTAGGTTATAACTGTTTATATAGGGGACTAGGCCTACATCGCGACGATTGTTTTAATATTTTGCAAATATGCTCGATGGCTAACGGTCTATATTCTATATTAAAATACCAATCAAATAGTAAATCTAGAGTGTCAATATTTTAACTATCAACAGTTTGACATGGATTTGGGCCTAGATACAAGGACGCCTAGTACTGTACTGTTGGAGGCGCCGGGCCTTACAGGCATCCTAGCATGGACGTTTGTTGCGAATGCTTTTTCCGTTTAGCCTAGAGACCTACTTGCGCACCTCTCTGGGTACGTTAATTGTAATACAGTACAGTCGGCAGATATACTCGCTATGACTTTTAATCATGTATCCATAATATTATTTAAAAAAACATTGAGGATTTAATTTGATACAGAGATGTGTCTCTAAGAGGTAACTTGACAAAGCCTTTATGATGATGAGCTGCACTGAAGAAACACTGTACAGTAATAGGATTTTATACATAACATATATTAGTACAGTAAAACAAAGGTTCCAGTTTTTTTTTTGTTCGAATGCACATTACTAAAGATAAAATTATTAAGCAAAACCTGAAAAGACTGCTTCATTAAATTTGCTACTATACTATACTAAATATCATTCACACCATAATATTAATAACAACAAAACAATAATATTATAAAATTTATCAATACAAATAATTAAAAAATGTAGATTACTAAAGATCTGTCCACAAAACAAGATTTAAAACATGAATAACAAATTTGGTAAGCTTCTTATCTCTGACTGGGGAAACATAATATGCATTGTAATACAATATAATTATATATTTTTACTAATATACAGATAGTTTAGCATAAAATGTGAAGAATACTAAGAAAAATAATGTAAAACATTGGTTGGTCATTTAAAATGACATACTGTAAATTCCACAAGCTTTTATTACTATACATGCATTCATTCAGTGATATGCAGTATGAAGCTTCTGGAAGAAATATAATTATGTTACTTGTCTTGAGTGATGTTCTTGTATTAAAATTTTCAAAGTACTGTACTACTCTATACGTATGGCGAGTCGATTGGCCGAGCGGTTAAGAGAGGGGAACCGTGACATACGCTGGTTCGAACGGCACGTGTGAACCCAACATATCATTCAAGAAGAGTAGGGGGTTACCCCGGTGTACAGTGGTCTATCTCAAAGTCCCCTGTCCGGCCACAGAAGAAGCGCTCACGACGCGGCCCATGACAGGTACCCATCCTACCTGCGAATCCTACCACACTACGTAAGCTAGATCATACACATTAGCTACGTAATGACTCGATAAGAAGAACCCTATATGTGTATGTTTTTGTACTATATTAACATTTCACACTTGAACAATCAACATTTCACTACTGTACATACAATATCATTAAAATCCCACCTTGTTTTAAGGAATATAAAACCAAAACGTTTGCTAAGCTATTTTAAACTTTACCACACCTAAGTGAACACATAATTGTTAGTGTAGAATTTCACTTAACTTTAATAACCACCAAGCTATTTAACTCCACTGCAATAAACATAGTACTACCAATGGCCTTTTCCTTTTATTTTAAAACATATGAATCCATGATCAGAGATATAAGAGATGGTCAGATAACTTAAATAAAATACTGACATTTTATAATTAATTGCATAGATTTCATAATTTACAGTGACATCATGAAATAGGGGAGTAAATATTTGTTAGCCTATAAAGTCAGGCATGAAAGAATTTCATAGTTTTTCACTTGACCCCGAACAAGTACCTTTGAAAAATGCACTTGTCCTGAAGAAAAATGCACTTGTCCTGAAGACAATTGTACTAGTCCCAATATTATTGTGCAATAATCATAAAAAATAACACAAAAGTAAGTACATTATTTTTACTATGGCCCTACAACATTAATAGGCCTACATGCATTCGGCATTTATCACGGAAAAATGTTTTTCTTTTTTTAATCCAATTATAGCCTATTCCATTTTTTAATTTGATAAAATTCCAATAATGTATGTGTTAGGGTTATTCTGCAATTGATGGATACGATCTACCGTGGGGGCGTTTATTCGCGTCGTTGCACACTAAAATAATACAGACTTTGCTTGACTTGTAAAACTTTGATAGCAAACTTTAATTCTTGTATCTGTATAAATGGGTTTAAATGGAAAACTATTGATTAGGTTTCTCAGATGATAACGAAGATTATGACTCGGCAACAACATGTGATAGAATGACAGTATTCTTAATATGATTACACGTTTAAACATAATCGAATCAAAACAAATAATTATTAAGAATTAAAGTATCAAATATGATAAATCGGACACGTTAAATAAACGTTAATGTTAAAATACTAAAACGTATTGAGTACTTGAATAGTTAATACAGGGTATCTTGGGATATGTTCTAAATCAATGATCAACTGTATTAAATAATAATAAGCCTATCGTGCATAAAGCTTAAAAATACAGACTAATTAATCGCTTATCTTAGGTGCAACACAAGCACACTACAATACAATAACCTTCTGTTCGGTCAGTTGGTAATCATTTGCCAAGATAATGCTTGTGAAAGTTTCAACATTAGCTGTACTATTAAACGTCAAGGCAACTATGAGCTATATCTAAATTCTAATAAGAAACATGTTCTACAATAATTAACATTGAAAATAATAATAATAATAACGAATGTATTACAACTTTTTATCAACATTAAGTTCATAATAAATCGAGTCTTAAAGAACACGAAATAATAGCCTTAAGATCAGCGAATGCTTCACTAGGAAAGAAAAATTATGATTATGAAACCTCTAGATTGCCGGAAATGGCACTCTCAGACCTAAATTCTTATAATTTTCCTTTGTTTTTTTTCCCATTTTTTAAAAATAATTTTGAAAAAATTAGGGCCGGCTCGGCCCCACTTGAATCTGCCACTTATTATTATGGCGTCATTGCGAGACTGCGTCAACGTAACACTGGAGTTTGTAAACTTTTGGTAGGCTTATCACTTAGTCAAAATAGGTAGACATCATATCAGTGTTAAAGGCTGAAATTAGAAAAAAAAAAACAGTAATCCTATGTATGTAGATAATATTATACACTAGTATATACGTACGGGTCATAATAATATACAAAAAGAATAAATCGTTTACAGTAGATGAAATTAAATAAATTGTGCACTTTTGAGTTTGTAAAAATATTGGCCTAATAAGGATACATGCTTCCAATTTTAACAACGTTCAGTACAATGTTTTCACAATAAATGTAGTCTCTGATAGTCGTTGCACCCATAAAATCGATGTAGTGGGTTTCTGAGATGGTTACGAAATGTTTAAATAATTGCGTTTTTACTCGGTTTTGGTCCGGAAAATACGTACCGCACTTAGAAAAGTGAACAGAAAAAATTCATGAGTCATGCGTAATTGTTAATTGTTAAAAAGTGGGGTTTTAATTATAGAAGATTGGTGAAAAGTGGAGGGGGGGAAGAAACAATCGATATTATGTTCTCCCCTCCCCCCAACACTATAAAAAGTGGGGGGGGGCGCATCCCCCTGTCCCCCACCGATCGACGCCCTTGATTCAAATATCTTGATTTAAAAAGTTACATGAATTTGTATAAGGCAATGGTTAGACCTATTATGGAATATGGTGGTAGTGTTTGGATACCT
>NW_022696035.1:73806-84785 GCF_011630105.1 Anneissia japonica | reverse complement strand
TATTGGTCTGACCACCAATTTAAGTTTCGCCCGTACGTAACTGAAGAGTTTGTACGAATGACGATGGAGGGACAAATGAGCTAAGTTCTCAAGTCCTATGGTTCAAGGTAAATTCAAGGTAAATTGATTGCAGCGATGGATTTCTGGGCCCAATATTTTCGCTGAGAATATTTTACAGCCTCGCACATTCTGATTTTATTTATTTAAAAAAAAAAAAAATTAAATTGCTTACCTCTCAACGAAAGAAAAACACTGTAGGCCTACCATAACTCTGAAGATGGGCCGAGGGGACGCATCCCTTCCTGAGAATCTCCGAGACGGCGAATTTTTTAAGACGGGAAAATGATTCATTTGGCCCTAAACCTTCAATGTTTAACTCTATTTTTACAAGATTTGGATCTTATATGCACATTATCTCCATCACTTAGAAGTGAATGATTTTTAAATTACTTTAACAACTTTAAATCCCAATTTAACTACCCTTTTTTAGGCTGTCTAGATTGCCTTCCCCACACGCCCGTAAACAAATTTTTTGGAAGTCGGCCTAATGGCTGCTGTTCATATTCGTACTAGATAGTAATTACTAGTCTTGAAGTGCAGACATGTCATGTCGTCCAACTAAACCAATCAACTAATTGCTGTGGGCCCAAAGTCTTTAAATATGTCTGGTATTTATAGACTAGACCAGTGCAAATTTATATTGTAAACAGACCGTGTGCAGCAGGCCTAGACGGCTGTGAGCTAACAGGTATGATATCGTGCGAAAATATATGCCTGTCGTGGGTCTTACTACAGATCTGTTTAACATTTAACAATTAAGATTTCATTTTCAATCTTTACTGCAGAAAATTAAAAAAAATAATGAGTTAGGCCTACATTTTTTCTTTTGAACCGTCCATTAATCGCGGGAGTGTTGGCGATTCAAAGTTGATTCACGCAGTTTTTATAATGTTTGATATCTCTTTGTGCGCCGACAATTTGTTAATAAAATATGCTGCGTATAGTCAAGAGTCGGACTTTTTATAAATACTGTGAAATCATTACGCATTACTTGGTTAGTATTAGCCTATTCTATAAGTGCTTGTCCACGGACAAATGGTCCCTAAAATTAATGTTGTCCGGCCGTAAAAAAAAAAAAAAAAAAAAAAAAACTTGTCCCGGGCGTCAGGCAAGTGGGTCCGCTCATGCCTGAAAGTGCTGCAGAAAGTAGTTAATTCTATGAGGGAGCCAACAGAACATTTTTCCTAATATGTATACTTCATTCTCCTTGCACATCAATTAAATTAAACACTATTAAGTAGAAAGTATTTAATGTTAGGTTTGTACTTTAAATTCCAGGCTTAGGTCAAACAAAGGCTTGGTTTCAAAACATCTAAAGCTGGAAGAAAAAATAAATATATATCATTATACAGGAGTAAAAGATTGTTGCATAATTATGACATTATTGTTTGTTTACCGTATTTATACAGTTTATCCTTAATTTATTTAATCATCCATTTTTATATTTATTTAACCAGACAGGTTCATAGTTACAGTGAAAATCGATTGTGAAATGTAGTGTAAAATGTTTCTTGGATTTTTCCATGCTCAATATCTTTTAGATTATACATACTGTATGTAGGATCATGAATTGTGTGAAAGACAGGACAGCTCTTTGTGTACGTGTGGTGTATTCAGCAACTGTAGACTAATTGAAAATACAAATAGTTCTTAGGCTATTAGGCATAAAACGCTTGGATTTAATTCCAGTTTGACTGCTTGCATACAATTTCCAAGAAAAAAACCAAACTAAGTTAACAAGAATATAAAAGAACTTCATTGTTTTTCCTGGGACAGCCAGATTATATATTGATCTAGAAATTTGTTTTCAATAATATTTTCCAATGATTAATATATAGCAAATTTATCTATAGCTGGATATCTGGGTATATATTTTAAAATGCGACGAAGACACATGGTTTTTAAAATGTAATTAATTGGCCTGATATTTTTCAAGATAGTTGAACCGCAGCATCAGATAAGGTACATTAAGCCTCAATAAGTTTACCAAAAGAGAAAAAAAATTGTATTTGTTATATGCATTGAGTTAATGTATCCATGGTGTAAGTACTGTATGAATACCCGCAGAAATGAATTTTGATGTTTTATAAAACTAATTTCTACTTTGGCGTATTACTTACTTTCAGCAGTTTTTTCATAAGGTGACTGGTTTTCGATATCAGGTTGATCAAGTCTCGGGATCCTATTAATACGGTAGATGGTTCTGATCAATTTTCAGTAAAAACATCCTCGTTGGCAACTTTAAACCATTTTTTTTAAATCTGCACTGTGATCTTCTGCCAGAAGTACAGTAGAATGAGTACAGTAGGTAAGAGTCCATCTCAAAAGATATTAATTAGTAAGTCCGAAATATGGAAACAAAACAAAACAAGTCCAGACCAATGGAGTCTCACAGATGTTATGCAACACTCCAAATCAGTAGTATTCGCCAGTCCTAAGAACATCGATATTCTTTTAACATAACAGCGTCCAAGACAGCTTTGATGGAAGGTCTTTATGCGTTTTGTCTGCATTTGAGTTGTATTCCAAACCTCTCACTCATATAATGTCAGTACAGCTCTGTAGATGCGAATCTTGTAAAGGTTTGTATGTTGTGAATGTTCCATAAATTTTCTTAAGAAGAAAATCAAAAACAACAAATTATATTTAAATACAAATATTCCTAAAAAAATACTCTCCCCTTCTCTCTCTGTCTATTGGCCTGCCTACTGTACTAATGCTATCTGGCGGTGGTTCGTTCGTCAACGATATACTACGGGTAAGCCATGAAAAGTATAATGAATTTAGTTTGCGATTGCAATATACATACTATATAATATAAATAATTTTATAAGTCAATCGTGACATCATCACTGTAACTTCCAATGTTATTTCCCTATTCCTCAGCGTTTACTAATTTTTTTTATTAGTGGACGCTTGGCTTGATTTTTTAGGTTCGTGTGCAAAAAAAATCCTCATTTTTTTGTCACCGCGAATACATCGCGCACCGCGATAAAAATTGAATTGTATTGAAAATTTCTTTCGTTAAACAAGCTTAATTAGAACCGAAAGAAAGTTACCTCAAATTCAATATTAAGTATGAACAATTAAGGAATTCCTTGAATCAATGGACCCTCATGAACACAACAAACTTAACGTTTAATAGGAATATTCTAGACCTACAGTATTTAAAGACTCACGGAAGAAATTTAGTTGTACGCCTACGGCCAGACAGGAGGCCGACCTCCTACTCTCTAGGCCGTAGCCTAGCCTAGGCCTAGTTATGAAATCATCGCACGATTTTATCTGTCTGCATGAACCGACTAAAAAGGATGTCAATGACTGTATGTTTTCTCTCTCGAATGCTGAAATGTTAATTTCTTTGACGAAAGTATATCAAAATAGCAATACAAGCAAGTTCTTTCTAACACAATAGTTATTCATCGTATCCGTACTGTACTGCTGATACGTGATCATATCACTATAACAAATACATACAGTTGGTTATAAAAAAAAAAAACTAAAAGTAAAAGACGGCGATTGACTTATAAAGCAATTAGTAGAGCATGCATCGTACACTAAATGGAAATTGATAAGATAAGATATAGATTTAATGCATTCAAAAATTTCCTTCGGGCCTTGCAGGACCACGGGTAATTTTTTCAAGGATTAAATCTACGCCCACTGTAGGTTCTGGTTGTGAAACAGTTCTTCACGGATAAGGACTATAAACCATAGGTCCAGTGTAATTACTTTCGAGACTAGTAGGGGGTTTACCCTGGAATACTGGTCCATTTAGCCCCTACTGAAGAGTGTAGCTGGTACCAGTTCGTTTACCGGGTAGCTCAGACACATAGAGACCTTTAGGGGAGAAGCAAGTTACATAGAGTAAGAGCCGTCCACACCTTGAGTGCTTTGAGATGCTTTATTTAAATCTATTTAATAAAATGTTCACATCAATCTTCGTAGAAGCTGCTGAAGCCTTAAAATATGTTGGCTATTTTAAAATAAGTTGGCTATTTGTCATTTTTACCGGGTCAAAATTGAGCAAATTGGTGGCGAAACAATTACTTGAAGCTAGCGTAACAAATCACCTCAGCCCCAATAGAAAGGACCCTACCCTGCCAATATGCCAAGATTAGCCGGCTGCAGCCATAGAGACCAGCTCAGACTAGGGCCTCCCTGTAACGTTTTAATGTTCAATCGCAAGTTGGATAGGGCCGGACTTATCTAGCCCTGACGGGGCAGTAGGCACCTACATATAACTCTAATCCTCAACCCTACTACTTACGCAGACTGGGCCTAGGCATAACTTGAGCCTCCTCGGGCCTAATGTCCTATGTCCCAATAGGCCTTGCTAGCCCTTACAAAAATGTCCTATAGGATCCTATAAGAGAAAATCCTATAGGAATCTTATAGATTTTTCGTCACATCTATAGGATCCTATAGGATTATTTTAATAGATATCCTTTAGGAATCCTATAGGAATAATGCTTCAGTGACTTGTAATGTTTTAATGGTCGTTGTTTGATATCTTTTTTACATTGTAATTTTTATAGTTCATTTTATTTGATCATTCTTTTATTTGTTTTACTGTATTTTAATGCGAGAACTGAATTTTCGACTTGGAGCAATAAAGTGTATCTTATCTTATCTTATAAGTATCCTATAGGTATTTTAATATGTTTCCTATAAGATTATTAAAGAAATCTTATAGGAAAACTGCAAGACTTCTAAATGAAACAAATAGGAAACTTATATTATCCTATAGGAATCATATAGAATGCCTAAAAGAATCTTATAGATTTTCTAAAGGAACCTTATATGAATCATATATGCAATCTATAGGAATCTTATAGATATCCCTTAGTAATCCTAAAATTACCTTAAAGAAGTCCTATAGATTTCCTAAAGGAATCTTATAGAAGTCTTATATGAATAATACAGGGTCCATATAGATATCTTATAAAAATCCTATATGGTTTCCATAGGATCTGTATGGGTGTCTTATAAGAATTATATAGGAATCCTATCAGGCAATAGCGAACCCACTTGCCCGACACCCGGGACAACAAGAATTTTAGGGACCACTTGTCCGTGGACAAGCACTTTTAGAATAGGCTACTTAACCAAGTAATGCGTAATGATTTCACAGTATTTATAAAAAGTCCGACACTTGACAATGCGCAGCATTTTTATTAACAAAATGTCGGCGCACAAAGAGATATCAAACATAAAACCAAAGAGTATATAACTCTTTGATAAAACCGACTAGGCCTAGCTAGGCCATCGTTAAGCACCGGACTGCGTGAATCAACTTTAAGTCGCCAACACTCCCGCGATTTATAGACGGTTCAAAAGAAAAAATGTAGGCCTAACTCAATAGTAATTATTTTGTGCCGAAGAGGTCAGACAAGACAAATAAAAGGATCACACAAATTGGGATGGAAATTGTCATTTATTGTTAAATGACGAATGAGTAATACAAATACAAAAAATGTATAATATAAATAACACAACTTGAACAAATGTGGGGCAGCCACAACCAACAGCTTAAATTACTCTATTCATGTGAAATGATTACCTTGTACATACAGTGGAAGCTGCCCCTATCAAACATACTGTATTAGTACAGTAAACTAACATACTATTTCTGCTTATCTTATTAAATTACACATGAGCACCATATCAATACAATCATAAATTCTTACCTAAATATATACCTGTTTCATAAAGAGTTGCACCAAATAGATTCAAATATTAATACACTTAAACAATTAAAATATAACTATTCTGGGTGCACACGCCACAAACCCGACTAACAGAAAGGGTTTGTGGCGTGTGCCCAGAAACAAATTACAAAATCTCGGAGCCATGCTTAACGGACCCATTTATCCCCAGGCTTAACCCAACCATGTGTCGTGAGCCAAAGCTCGAACGACCTGTGCAAAAGTTTATAGTATAAAAGTCTGAATACGGATATAATTTTTTACGGCCTTAGAATTCCATCGACCGAACTGTTGTATAGTATTTTCTGATAGGCCAAGCGAAGCCGCATGTGTGGCCGCCCCGATGCGAAAGCTGTGCCCTTTATACCTAGATGGGTCGAGACCTATACAAATAATTGCCTCTTTTTGGCGGATATCAACTGTGCTACAATGGGCCTACCATACATATGCTGGAACAGGGGACCAGAGGTGTGGCGAAAATGATTAGTGTACTTTTGTAGGGCCTTCACGGGACAGAACTGAGGCTTAGATGAACTCTCGAACATAATATGAACAGGTGGCTTACCAACCCCAGTATTGTGGTTGTGGACAGTTAAAGAGACAGACTTGGGAGAAAGACTAATATCGTTGCGTTGAATGACCTTGTCAACACCGCCTTTACCTACGGCTAATTCACCTTTTCTAAAGAAACCTTAAAAGGCAGTCAGAAAAAAGGCTTTGAAAAGTAACCTGTAACAAAATGTCTGTTCAATAGAGTCTAAAGATATTATTAATCTAGATAAAATATCAGCAGTGATTGGAAGACGAATGTCGGAACGAGCAGACGTAGCATGGACGCCGCGTAAAATCTTCCCTACTAGAAAGGAATTAGACGGGTCGGGTAAACCAGCTAGTTTATGAATGAATGAAATAGCGGATATCGTCGAAGAAACTGTTCTAGGTGCGTAATTTGATTCATGCAAATGAGCAACAAAGTTACAAATTGTAGCCGGAGAAATTGGGAGCTGAATGGGTTTACCTAACCATGCTGCCAGTTTCTGAATACTGCGTTGATATGCTATAACCGTTGTTGGTGCCAAAGAGGAGCGAATGAGTGAGGTAGCTTCTTGAGTAAGGGGTGCGAAATCAGTTGAGCATACCACACCTGTAAATAAAAATTCAAATATAAATGAGGCGAGATGGGACACTATTTGGAGTTCGACTGACATCTGGGAAAGACTCTAAAGCTTGGGCAATTTTTTTCCTCGACAGGAAATCGGCTAAAACATTATCCACACCCGGAATGTGCGATGCACGGAAGTAAATATTATGTTGCAGGCACACAAGTACCAAACGCCGAATGAGCCGTAAAAGTACGTTATCTTTTGCAGATTTCTTATTGACAACAGCCACAACAGCTGAATTGTCGTAACGAAATAAAGTCCGGCAATTGGCCAGATCAGAGCCCCATACCTCCAAAGCAATAACGATTGGGAATAGTTGAAGTATAGCTATGGATAGACCTTTAAACTCCGGTGTCAACTTCGATTCCATATATATATATATATATATATATATATATATATATTGATTGCATATATTGTAATGACAGTTGTCGGTGCTACAGTTTTTGACTCTTTAATAGGGACTCCAATCTTGTTACAAAGAAAAAGAATATAAGCCAGTGCATCGCGACAAAATTTAGATTCTTTAGGACCAATAAAAGGAAGTCGTCAAGAATATGGGATATATCCAACACCTTAAACCTAGACCGCATTATCCAAACTAACGCTGTGCTAAAAGATTAAAAAATGCTGCACGATCGACTAGCCCCCATAGGTAGACACCGGTCGTAGTAATAAAGACCGTTCCAAGTAAAGCCCAACAGGTGATAGTCAGACGGATGAATAGGGATAATTCTAAATGCGTTCTCTATATCGGTTTTTGACATTAAGGATCCCGGCCCATTTTTTAATACTAAAGAGATAACGTTATCAATCGTGTCGTAGCTAACTTGAGAAGCAGTGTGTGGAATACCAGAATTTACGGAGGGTCCTCGGGGGAATGAAAGATCTTGAATTATCCTATATTTGCCAGATTCAACTTTAGGAATAACATCCAGAGGGGAAGCTATAAATTTATCAAAAGGTAGTGACGCAAACGGGCCCGCTAATCTACCCACCTGCAAGCCTTTATTTATAAAGTCGTTAATTTGTTCTGGGTGATCGAGAGCACTTTTGTGATTCCGAGCCACGCCTGGAAAAGGAGGGTTCGAGCAAAAGAGGCGGAAACAAAAAGTGAACCCACTGATCAATTCAAGGAAAAGTTTGTGATTGCATCCTAACAAAAATTGTCTCAATTTATTTACTATTACTGGAGTTGGTAGATGGGGTGGCTCAGACACCGTTGCGACGCATTTGTTGACCAGTACTGGCAGGTTTCCTTTTGTTGCACTGTGTTCGGGGGTGGGGATAATGGCAGACGGAACAGATGTGGGCATAAATGCAGTTTGGGGATAGACACGACTGACCGGAATTGAAGGTATAACAGGTGATTTTTCTATTACCACAGACATGCATACAGTAAATGCCCGCATCCATTCAGTGATGCTGAACAATTTCTTTTTGTTGCCTTCGTTATCAACCTCTAATTGTTTATCTACCAACATCAAAGATACGCCGGACGGTTCAACGTCGTTGTGTATAAGTGTCCGAAGGTCGCTGTAAGCATTAGGCCAAATTTTATTTTTGACGGCTACTGCGATGTTGTTGCCCAGTGCGATTGAATCTGACATCGGCAAATAACTCGACGTCTCACCTGGAAACAGGTGCAAAATCATATAATCGTCATCAAGTTAATACTATTTTTAAGAAAAATCTAATAACTACCTCTCAAAAGTGTAGTAAATGTGGCATCTGTAACCAAAATATCAAACCACAACTATCTTATATTTCTTGCAAATTCTGTTCACATGATTTTCACATTGATTGCATAGATGATTTTAATGCTAACTGGTGGTGCACTTCGTGCTTCTTCAAAACTAGTTGAGGGGCAATTTGCAATTTTGGGGCACATGACCTTTGACCTAGGTAAAAAAGTCAAACAATTTTGCTATTTTTCGGAAGCCCAAAACATTTTACCCAACAATCAAACCCAACATTTGCAAAAGGTTACAGTCATAAAAAATTTTATTATGCGTTTTTCAGAAACATATTAAAACCCCTTAAGGGGCCGCAGTAACCTAGAGTAAAGCCCTTGGGACTTCAAAGGGTTAACACTAATGATGACCAGATTTTGCCGACAGGTAATATAAATACTGATGACTGTCAAGTAAATGCAGATATTTCTTCATCTGACAATTGAGATATTTACATTAATAATAATAATTTACATTTTCCTCTTAATAATAATAATAATAACAATAACAATAATAAATTTATTTTTGAAGAATTAACTGCTGATTATGAACATAGTCTCATTTTGAAAATGCCCAATAAAAAATCTCCTGGTTTTGTGGAAATTTGTACAAAATTGCTAAAACTTGCTGCTCCTGTCATATGCTATTCTGTGGCTTACGTTTGTAACTTGTCTTTGAATAAATAAGTTTTTCCAAGTGAATATAAGCAGCAAAGGTAACACCAATTCATAAGAGTGGAGACAAATCTAAGACTGAAAATTATCTAAGATGAGCGTGCTGTTCACGATCAACTATATTTGTATTTTATGTCTCACAATTTATTAAATCCCAGTCAATCCGGTTTTAGAAAAAAATCACTCAACTAATACCACGCTTTTAGATAGTCAAGATTTTAGATAATATGGATAAGGGATATATGTCACTGCTGCCTTGTTCCTTGATCTTAAAAAAGCTTTCGATGCCATTGACCATAATCAAGTTCTTATTAAACTGGAGGAGCAAGGCATCAGTGGCAATGAACTGTCTTGGTTTACTTCCTACTTAAGAGATAGAAAACAAGCAATTAAGATAGGAAGTAGCCTTTCTTGTTTTAAGTCAATTAATATAGGTATAAGCGCCCCGTTTGAATAAGCGCCTCTCATAATATCATAAGATTTTCTTTTTAGCAAGTCAATGCTGGGAGTGGTTGTTGGCATGATTGAACTCTGTTCACTTCAACCCTATTAGGAATCAAATATCAAATACTCTAGTTGTTTCACATGCAAATTCAAACTGTTGTGAGCGTACATTCATAACAGAGCAACTCACCTTTGGAACAATCCACAACATTTGTAAATTTTGATTCTCTTTCTATTAATATGTTTAAAAAAGAGACCTTTATCTGTATTTAGTAAGACTGTACCTTTTTGATTTTGGTTTGGTAGTGTTCATTTGTCTGCTTTCTTTTCAATTTTAGGCTATCTTGTTGTTTTTTTATTTACTTTTAGTTACTTTTGAATTTCATGATTGTAAACATTTTTTCCTTGTATATATTATTTACTGTATGTACCAGCGCTTCATTGAAAAGCAGTGCTAATCACTGAATGGATACCCCCTGGTTAAAGAAGGCTTAAATAAATAAATGTTTTACGGTATGAAAATTTATTGTAACTAATTATTTAGTTGATTACCAAACAATTTAAACATTTTTTTAACAGTTGGCTTACGTTTATACTATGTATATTATTTTGTTTCAGATGTATAATGTGAAAAACTATGTTAACGAGGGAGACTTGCAGTTTCTTGAACTATTTATCAGATATGGAATTTCGATTAAAGGAGATGATAAGAAGCCCTTCGAGGTTAGCAAAAAAAAAAAAAACCAAAAAAAAAAAAAAATAATTGTTTGTTGTACAGTTATACTGGATGCCAAATCATTTATTGTTATTTTGAAAGATGTACGTAGGACTATAGAAGTTTGAGTTTGATGTTTTTACCAGTCCTACAAATGTTTACAAGACAAAATTTTAATCATGGAAGGTTGATTATTCTAACCCAGAAGCAATCAAACAGCTAGCTGTTCTAATCGGCTCTAAATTATACATTCTAAGTTCTTTTAAATTTTAGGCTTAGTTGAGCTTAGTTTCTTTTATTCACATCAACATCAAGGCTGAAATACATGATATTAAGAAATAATATAAAAATATTCAAACATCAATCAAGCACAATTAAACATTTTTTAAAATTGTGAATAAAAATAACATTAAAATATTCTCATTTTGTTGAGTGCTGTCCAGGCAAGTGTTTTTAATGTACTTGATGTTTTTCACTACAGT
>NW_022696035.1:67529-73769 GCF_011630105.1 Anneissia japonica | reverse complement strand
GAGCTAGTATTTAGGCCTACACATTGTACATCACCATCTACACACGTGATAACAATTAACTCCAGCCAAAAGATAGTTAGCCCTAGGGTGAAACTAGCGTGGCAATAAACCTACGCTAGCTCAACTTACAACAGTACGGTATTAAAATGAATAACGGGAAAGCATCTGCAACGTTCTATCTATATGAATCTACTATGTGTTAATTAAATACTCACGTCTAGCACCTCTTAACTTAAATCATTATAAACGAAATCTCAATTCAACGCTAAGTTGACTCGGTAAACTCACTACTACGGCTATGGAAACCCCGATAGAAACACTAGGGGCGCCAGATACTAAATCAAATTTCGCACTCTGCGAAACACTCCCCCCCCCACCTTCTAAGCAAAAATATTAGAACCTTGAGACAATTTTCTAGTCACTGCGTATTAGGATTTAACTACTAGTAGTCATTACAAATTAAAAGCCTAAACGATCATATAATAACAATCAGATCCGCTAGTAACTCAAGTTCAATACATCACTATATGTCTACATAAAGCTATTGTTCTTCAACTGGTATCAGCAAAATCAGTCTCTGCACTGCTCGCTTCACGTGGCTCGACCTTCCTGATTCACTAGTAGTCTTCAACTCGACACTCCTCACCAATCCTCTTGAGTCTGGATAAACTTCAGAAACTCTACCAAGTCGCCACTGTCCTCTCTTAACGTTCTCCTCCTTAATAACCACAACATCTCCTTTCTTCAAATTACGATGTTCCACATGCCATTTTTTTCTCACGATAAGTGTAGGAAAGTAATCCTGTGTCCACTTCTGCCAGAATTGGTCAGTCAATCTCTGAACAAATCTCAATCTTTATGCATTATTACCCAGCTTACACCAGGGTCCACTTGGAGGTCTCACAGATGAACGTCCGAGAAGAAGATTATTTGGACATAAGTAACTTTCTGGACTCGTAGGATGCTTGCCAATAGGTCGCTCATTCATCAAGTTTGCAAGTTCATAAAGCACTGTCTGCAACTCCTCGTACGACAACACCTGCTCTCCTATGACATGGAATAACGACTTCTTAACTCCTCGAATTAAACTCTCGGTGACACCATTCCGCCACGGTGCGTCTGGTGTGGAAAATGTCCACTCAACTCCATGACGAACTCCGAACCCTTTGATACTCTCCTTCGCTGCGACTAGTTGACTGCCACAATCACTGAATATTTCATTCGGGTATCCTCTTATGGATACAAACCGTCTAAACACCTTCAAAAAGGAATCCTCACTATAATCCGTCATCAAGTCTAAATGAACTGATCTTGTAACAAGGCAATTGAATATTACTCTGTAGGCCTTGCCTCTCACTCGCTTTTGGACTTCTCCCTTGACTTTCAGTGGTCCAAACAAATCACATCCTACCGAGCTCCAAGGTGGCGAAGGTTTCAGCCTCTGCAAGGGCAAGGGTGCCATTTGCTGCCTTATCTCTTTACCTTCAAACTTCCTACATCGGATGCAGCTATGTCTTATACTGGTTACTAACCGCCTAAGTCGCACCACCCAATAATGTGATCTGATCTTAGTCATCGTTGTGTCAACACCATTATGGCCGTCATCGTGTGTCATTACAGCGTACAACTTAGTAAACTCGTGATCATGTGGCAGCAGAGGAACCATTTCGTGGTTGTAACTGAAATGCACATGTTCCTTAACCCGATCTCTAACGACAATAACTTCATCTTCTCGAAGTCGTGGACCTAAGCTACCATACCTTTTGAGGAACTTAGGATACTCTTTGTGCATTAGGTCTCGCATAGGTTTCTGAGCTTCCTTAATCCAATATAGCTCCGCTCCTTTTAGTTTCTCTGCTGTTACCATCAGCGATGCTGACTTGAAACTCTTACCCTTCAGAACCTCCAGGACAATAGCCGTCACTCTTAATAACTTTGAGTAGCTGCTAAACCTTTGAATCTGGATAGAATTAATAGATGACTTCCACTGTCATCACAACACCAATTCTCTCTGGGATTTCTTGAGTGCACCTTTGGGAAATTGGCCATTCACTGGCTGGCCTACTCAGGAACTCTGGACCATTTGCCATCTGCTCCTTTCGGACAGCACACTTGGAAAACCTCTAGATATTAAATCTGCCATATTAGACTCCCCCGGTATCCACCACCAATCTTGTGGATCAGAGAGCTGTTGAATCTCCCCGACCCGGGTGGCTACAAAAGTCTTGAAACCATAACTCTCCTTCTGTACCATGGCTCTTACTATTTGGCTGTCCACAACGTAGAAAACTCTCTCAAACTCCATACTGATCTCATCTTTGATTGTCTTAGCTAAACGAACACTTAACACTGCTGCGCTAAGTTCTAATCTTACTATGGTTGTTATTTGAATAGGTGCCACCCTACTCTTGCTTGCCATGAGCCTCACGGAGTAGGTACCATCTTTGCATTCATACCGTACATAGGCCACGGTTCCCATTGCTCTTTCCGATGCGTCTAAAAACAGTATTAGGAGTGGTTTTATCCCTTCCTTTACGTTGCTCGGTTTAATGCACCTCTCTATTTGGACTTGACTGCACGTTCTAATGTCGTCGAACAGCGCCAACCACTCTTTAGCATCTGCTTCTGCTATCAGTGCATCCCAAGCTAGCTTTTCTCGCTCTTACCGTAACTGGTGACAACAGCCCGAGGGGGTCAAACACGGCATTCATTCGGCTTAAACACCTTCTCTTTGTCAATCCATCCGTTATGTCATCTACCACATTGCCGCACGCCACGCTCAATTTGTCTGCTATTTGCTCCCACTTCAAGCCCAGTACCTTCAATGCTTCACACTCGTTCGAAGAATTGCTGGAAATGATCCACCTTTTAATCTTGAAATTTCCCGACTCCAATACTTTATCCATTTGCTCTGTCTTCTTTAGCGCCTTTTCCTCACTCTCACAGGAGTCCAGAACGTCGTCCATGTAAACGTTTTCCATAAGCGTTTTGACAGCCTCCGGGAACTCTCTTTCACTCATTTTCGCCGTCTTATGCAATGCACTGATTGCGATCGTTGCTGCAGGTTTATCACCAAAATTTACTGCGGTCACGCAATATGTACTAGGTGTTCTCCCAACCTCCATATTTCTCCATAAGAACCTGTGACAATGCTGGTCCAACATAGTTATCCCTACACTGTGATACATTTTTCGTATATCACCTACTATTGCCGTTCTCTCCCGCCGGAATCTCAATAAGACACCTAACAAACGGTTGTTGAGATCTGGTCCCTTTGCCCAGTAGTTATTCAGTGTGTGACCTCGGTAGTTCGCACTGCTATCAAAACTATCCTCAGTGGTGTACTCTCACTATCCGGCTTAGGAACTGCGTGATGGGCTATATAATGAACCGGTCCACGGTACTCATGCAACTCTGTGTCAGACACCTCTTTGGCTACCTCTCTCCCAATCATGTCCTGTATCTGTTCATTGTACAGCTTCGCCTTTTCTGGATCTTTACTCAAACGTTTCTCTAACGAGTGAAGTTTTGCCAAAGCTACGTTTCTGTTGTCTGGCAACTCGTTAGGATTCTTCACCCAAGGATATCTAGCAATCCATCGCCCATTTTGGTATGTTAAGCCGTCTTCTATCAAACTTAGCTCTCGCTCCTCCTGCAACGTGAACTCCTTTGCACCTAATGGGCATTTACCACATTTACATCCACCACACTTAGGGTTACACCGAACTCCAATACTCTCGATAGTCAAGAACTGATTATAAAGAGTATCAACTTGCGTCAAATGTATAGCTGCCAACGATTCACTCTCGCAAACTGGATGCCATCCTCCTACGCATTTACCAAATGGACTGGTACTCAACATTAGATTACCCACCACCTTTATCTTCTGAGGTTGAAGATTGGCGTAGTCTAAGCCGATCAACAGCTCTACTCTGCCCACAGGTCTATCAACTGTCCTCCAATCCACCTTCAGTAAACCGCCTAGTCGCTTGACATCCTGAACCCTTAAGTCACTGGTGATGCTCTCCATACCATATGCTTTAACCTTCACAATATCTCCACTTCTGTCTTTCAATAGTATGTCGTACAACTTTGTTTCTACTACGTTTTCTTCTCCGCCTACCTTGGTTAGTTTTATCTCTACATGATCTCCTTTAGCACCAACTCTTCTTGCAGCCTCATGTGTTATTATTGATGCTGTTGCTCCACTATCAAATATTGTGTTAAGCTTCGGCCCATTTCTAGCTTTAACAGCAATCGCCATCAGCATACAACCTCCAGGCTTAAAAACCGCACCATTCTGTTTCACCTCCCTTGGCTTCTCGGGCTGTTGAAAGTAAATAGATGGATGGTGTTTTCTCTGGCAACCATCTTTCCCACAGTATCCTTTCTTACATTTAAATACACCATGACCTGGTTTCAAACATCGGAAACATACTCTCTTTTCCTTAACTAGTTGTATTCTGTCAGTCACAGCTTTCGCCAGGTATGCTCTGCAGTCTTCTGTCGTGTGCTGGGCACTATCGTGGATCAGACACCAACTGTTAGCTAGTAGTGGTTCACGAACATCAGTCGTATGCACTGATGCAGTTCGTTTGGTACGCTGGCTTGTGATATGGCAGCTACGCAGACTCTCTATAGAGTATTCTACACTCTTCCTTTCCTCTTCCAAGAAACTCAATAAACTAGACATCTTCTCAGTTTCTCCGATTTTATTTTTCTCATCATGTATGTGTCGTACCCATCTTTTAAACACATCGTCCGGTAATTTCTTCTCTATTTCTCCAACCACTCGAGAATTGGCCATTTCCTTCTCCAAGCCAGCTCTCGGTAGCTAACCTCCACTAGATCGATGAATTCCACCAACTTTCTATCTTCACCCTCCTTTACCGCTCCATGCTTCACCAAATCACCTACTACTACATCCACCAGCTTTGACCTATTACCATATCTGTCGTCTAACCTCTTCCACATCTTTTCAATCTTGTCCTCCGCCGGCATAACAACTTTCATTGGCTCACTACCCAAACAACTTCTCAATGTATACGATAGCTGGTCACTATGTGTCGTTGGTTTCACAAACCTCTGGAAGTCCTCTTTAAATCTTGAATATAGCTTTACATCCCCATTAAATTTAGGGAGCTCCATTTTCTTCAACTGCATACGAGGTTCTGTAGTCACCACTTTCGCCTTAGACTCTTTGGTTCCCACCTCATGAAATATCCTTCGCATCTCCTTATACATGTCTCTAAACTCATCTAACCATTTATCTTCCTCATCCTCGCAAGTTGTTCTCGGGTGGGACTCGGACCCACGATCTCCAGATCACTAGCTTGGCATCCTACCTCTAGACCACCGAGTTTGCGCCTGATGGCTAGGGTTGAATTCGAGTCCAAGTAAGCAGCGGGTACTGCAGTGTTGATAGTTCTATCAACACTCGAATTCAACCCTGGCCATCAGGCGCAAGCTCGGTGGTCTAGAGGTATGATGCCAGGCTAGTGATCTGGAGATCGTGGGTTCGAGTCCCACCCGAGAACAACTTGCGATTTTTTTTCGCAGTTGTTTTTAAATGTACTGAGTATTCGGTACATTTCCACGTCAGGTAGGGCAAAAATTACACCTATACATGTAGTAGTAGTAGTAGTATTTATTATTATTGTTATTATTATTATTATTATTATTATTATTATTATTATTATTATTATTATTATTATTACTATTATTATTAATATTATTATTATTATTATTATTATTATTTTTATTATTTTTATTATTATTATTTTTATTACTATTATTATTTTTATTGTGGTTGTTTTTGTGATGAAAAACGATATGGTGGCTAAACGAATATTACATGTAAATATTTTTTTTTATTTGTTTGTTCCCCGACAAAATTGTTCGTCTTCTTCGACGGGGGAGGGGGGCGGCTATGCTTCCCCGATGGGGGGCTATAGCCCCCAGCCCCCCTCTGGCGCCACCCCTGCTCGGGGCCCACTGAAAACATTCAAAACTTGAAAGCTGGTGGGTTGGGTCTTTCTTCATGCACATGGCGTTCCTTTTCGAGAATGTAGTGATGATCACTGATTGACCCTTAGAGGTCATATGGCCATGACCCTGTATTCCCTTTATACGCACAAGTGCTACCTATTGTATTTAGTCATACGCTGGAAACACCTGTCATGGTATTACCAACTTTGGCTATTTTAATATTGCACCACTAGTCTTCTGGGGGTGTATATA
>NW_022696035.1:66467-67432 GCF_011630105.1 Anneissia japonica | reverse complement strand
ATATAATAATATAAGCCTATATTATATATATATATATATATCTTTATATATATATGTATATATATACAATTCAATTCAATTTATTCATCAAAGAAATGTTAAAATAGCAATAAAATACATAATACAATAAAAATAGATAAAATAGACAGCCATAAAAAGCTCAAAGAGCTTATACAAACGTTGTGTCCAATTAGTCCGGCAGCTTAGCAGATGGATGTGGACGTTCCGGACAAAAGCACCAATTTTTTTTTACATGCTCCTTATGGTCATAGCATTCAATTTTTGGTAGGAAGCACCTCTTCCGAGGTCATTATGGCGGCCATCTTGGATTTCAAAATGGCCGCCTACTAAAAACCTATGTTTATCTATATCTCCGCTTCTAAACCACATGGAATTATAATACTAATGTCTGAAACTATTTTTATATGGTCAAGGAATACCATCATACCATTTTGACCTGGTGAGATTGCCACAAATAGGTCATTTAAGGTCAAATATTGTATGGTATTTTAAAAATTACATAATTGTCATACTTTACATTAGAACCATACACAGACTCTCAGAAATCATTATCTTTACTATGAACTACAATATTTCATTCGAGGTCATTCTGGCGGCCATTTTGAATTTCAAAATTGCTGCCACGCAAATCCTATATTTATCAATATATCGGTTTTTAAACCATTTTAATGAGAATTTAGGCCTATGATATCTTAAATTATATTTCATGGTCAAGGATTTATAACACTTTTTACATGGTCAGATGGTCATTAATGTCATAAAAGGTCTTTCAATGTATATACCATACCACCATTTTTGACCTGGTCAGATTGCCACAAATAGGTCATTTAAGGTTATTCAAGGTCAAATATTGTAAGGTATCTTAAAAATTACGTAACTCATGTTTTCGAATCATATCCGTACTCTCAGAATTCAAATGTTTTACTATGAAATATATATATATA
>NW_022696035.1:51098-66447 GCF_011630105.1 Anneissia japonica | reverse complement strand
ATGTATATATGTATATGTATATATATATATATAATATAAATCATCAATGGTACATATACAGTGTTTAATAAGGATATGATGGAACATCGTAGGCTACCCTGTAGCTTTTCAACGAATTAAGTCCTATGAAAAATCATTGTGTAATAAAATGCCTCCGTCGGGATTCGAACCTGCGACCTCTCGCTGACAATAAATAAATATATATATATATATATATATATATATATATACAATTTTCAGTGAGATTAATATGCTTTAAATTAATTTGTATATACTTTTATTGTCATTAAACTCACTTTATACAATAATTTCTTTATATATATATATATATTATTAGATATACATTATAATAAGGTATATCCCTATATACATGAATATTTAAACATATATAATAATGTACAAAGAGGAAAATATGATCAGAATGAAAAGGAAACCTTGCCCCCACCAGGACTCGAACTCAGCACCTTTTTCTTAACGTGCGTAGGTCTTACCAACTCAAGTACAGAGACCTGTGGTTGAGACACATATTTATATATTACAAAATTATTATTATTTTATCTTTTAACTAGATTACTGTATTTATATACTACTACACAGCAAAGTATTTTAATTTATATATAGCATAGTATGTATATTTATATACATATATAAGGTATTTAATAGAATCTTGTCACTGTTCTGATTATTTAATAACAATCGGAGAAGATGTATTATTAAGATGTCACACAGTATTGATTTTAAATTACCTATTTATGACCACATTTTTTTATCTTTTGTGGTGGTAACCCACAATTATTTCATCATTTTTAATTTAAATAAACAAACACATACTGTACCACGGTATACAAAATCCTGTCAAAAAATTATGAGATTTTAAATATTAGGCTAGGCAATCTAGCATTTAAAGTCAAATAAATTGCAAACAAAGGTTTTTTTTTAATTGAACACATATGATGATGGGACGAAATTCCACAAATCACAACTCGGTCACACCTCGGGAACATATGCAAATTAGCTAAAATATGCAAATTAGGGGTCAAAATATAGGCTACCCGTAACTCGACAACCGCTGGTTGTAGAGAGTTGCTTTTTTTAAAAAATTGTTCAGAATATGTAGGTTTTCTAATGGAACTTTTTGACCAAAAATGACCGGAAATGCCGTAATTGACCTTTGACCTTATTTTCACTGTAATATCATATTTGTCACAGGATTTACATGACTGCCGGACTACTGTTGGTAGAGACTTCATTAATAGTCTCTAGACTTTATAGAAAATGGATACATTCATATCAGAATAACATTTTATAAATTATATCCCAGCCACCTGCTTTGTTCACATTTAAATAAGCTTAAATAGGCAAATTAGATGTGAAATTATAAGGTATCCATAACTCTGCAACCACTGGTTGTAGAGAGTTACTTTTTTTGCAAATTGTTCAGAATATGTATGTTTGTATTCGCTCTAATAGAACTTTTTGTCCTAAAATGACAGGAAATGCCGTATTTGACCTTTGACTTTATTTTCACGAGAAGTCGATATATCCGCGATTACTGTCCGTAGAGACTTCATTTTAGTTCTAAAACTTTATAAAAAGTAAACAAAATATATAAGAAAATAATGTTAGAAATCACACCCCGGCCATCTGCTCTCTTTACATGTAAATGACTTCAAATATGCAAATTAGGGCTGAACAAAGTACGGTAATACAGACCTGCATTTTAAAAAATAACGAAAATACTATATTTAACCTTGTTTGACTCGTAATTTAAGATTTCCCAAAGTTCATCTAAACCTTTACATAAGTAACAATTGCAATAATCTTTAATATTCAAGATCAGGACGTCCTGAATTACTACAGCTTATGCCTTTACAGTGACCACAGGCTATGCATGTGCATGAGCGACTTTCACATCCACGTGTACAGTTGCATCTGAGAATTTAAAAAACAGGGTTTTTTTTAAGATTAACAAACATACATTATGAAAAGTTGTTATATCTATTATTATACTAATAAAACAAACATTATTTTAATGATATTTAAACCACATACGAATTTACCGTGTAACACATAGAACCTCTTGTGGCGTAGTTGGTTCTTATGTCAAAATAGGTAGAAGATGTTTTCCGTTTCTCTGCCATCCCCAAACAGTAGCATCAGGTTGCTTGCCAAGCCAAGTCTAAATCTATAATTATAATTAATTTAATTGTTAACATTGTATCATTTCAACTGTTCATATTAATGTTAAGAAAAAAATTGAAGATGAATTGATGATGTCCTGAATTACCTGATGGTATACTCTGTAGGAATGCTGCTTAGCAGCCCCGGATGTTGGCGGCAGACTCTTGGACAATATTGCACCTTTTGCTTTTGCTACCTTTTCACAAACTTTTGTGTAACGTAAGTCATTTAGGCTCTCATTTTCAGATCCATAGATTAAACAAAAAACCTGCTCCCCAGACCTAGCAACTTCATCATTGGTAGCTTCTGGGCTATAGAATATTTCTATATTCTTCATTGCCCTTTCATCATTTTGATACTTTTTGAAGGTTGATCCTTTTCCAATTCGAAATATCTGAGATGTGGTGTCACAACCAAGAAAGGCATGCCAAAAGAAAATATTATTTACAGTGCTTGATTGTTTGAATTCATAAATGTCCCATGTTCGTTCACTCTTGGTCTGTTGGAACATTACATTTGCATTCTCCGTACAGTAATATATCAGGAGAACCAGTAAGTCTGTATCATCTCCGACAATTGTTACACTTCTCTTCTGGGAAATTTCTATTGCAGTTGACACTATCAAAAGATCAGCATCCCCATCACATTGCTTAGTTGACAATCCCTGAGACTCGAGCTCTTCTCTTAACCATACCTCCATGTCTTAACATACCAATGAAAGACTTTTTATTTTCTGCATTCAATAAGAAATGTTCTTGAGGTATGGATTGCGGTGTTTCCTGAGAAAGTTTTATTGTCGGCACTGTTTGTCCTCTTTTCCGCCTTGTATGAGTGTTACTTTTTTTACCCTCATCAACATAGCCATCAAAGACAATAGTTGCTTCATTGTATTTTTGCTTAACGTAATTGGTGATCATCATACAGCATTCCTTGTAAGAAGCTGATTTAGGCCATTTGAGGCGATGCAATAGTGCACCTCCATCTAATACATAAATGATATCATCCTGTGAAGACAAACGTTCAAGGATTAATCTTTTGATACATAAACATAAATACATCCACACAATTAAACTTCGATTTTTGTCTAAAAACAGATTTTGCTGTATACACTAACCGTTCCCGTTTTATTGTCCATTTCTGGATATACTGGAAGTTCTGGATCAGAGGCACTAGCGCACGCACTTGCTGAAAGTGCAGAATATTTATTGCTTTGGAATTAAAATAATTGCAAGGAAGAGCAGGGACTACGAAACAGTGGCGAAGTAGAGGAACTACAAAAATTCAGTACTTACACAAGTTGTCGTCTTCATCTTCGATGTCACCATCATCCAAAGCCTTATCAGTATTGACCGTGTTCATGTTCCACAATGTTTTTCCTAGGAGATGCTTTTTTGCTGGTAGCATTAAAGTCTGTGATTCAAACAGAGCAGATGGGAAGACACTCATCTCTGTTTTCAAGGCTTCCTTGAGACCATCATAATGTTTCAGTGTTATTACTGTCACTAATCTTTGAAACAGAACTCTGGTTTTATTTGAACATCTTCATTATCAATTTTAATTTTTGGAGCCTTAGACAAAGTAACTACGGCATCCTTCTTCTTGAATGAAAATTCTGCCATAGTCTTATCGTCCATCGACTCCAGAATAGAGACTCCGATGTTAAGTGTGTCAATTACATTAACTTCATCACTGGCTACTTGACTGTTAGTTATGTTACGTAGGACACTGTCAGATTCATGAAAAGGGTTGTTACATGTCAAAAATGTTTTAAATTTAATCATGTCAGTATGATATATTGACATTCGCCCAGTTGATATGTCTTTATGCTGTTCAGATGTTTCATATTTTTTGCCAGAGAGGTCTTCCATTTGCATTGACCAGTATGCTCTGGTTAGCATGCTAAGAAGCCACACTGTTCGTTGGCGCCAGGATACACGTCCTCTTCCTCTGGTCATTCCTCCATTGCTTTTGAAACTCCTCATCAATGTTTGTTCAATTATCAAATCTGAGGATAGACCTGCCCTAAATTTGTTACTACGACGTACCACATGATGACCACTTGCAAAAGCATTGTAGACACCAGGGTGTTCATCTTTGAGAGATGCCATGTCTTGAAGATGGATTCGAGCTGTCCTGGCATACAAATTGTGACCCGAAGCAGCAAATACAGGCAACATGCTTCTGCATGCCTTCATTCTTAGTAGCCAGTTCCCAGGTCGCTCTGCAGTGAGGAAAGTTTTGGAAATTTCAACCAGGTCAATGTAAAGTATCCATAACCTAGCTGTTCTGGATGTGATAGCTATTTGATCCATGTGCTGCTTTAGATTCATTTCAGCATTATTACAGCCTCATCTTCAGTGAGGTTTTCAGATTTACTTGAAGCAAGCCTCAGATAAATATCTTCAATATCTTTAATGTTGATTCTGACCTTCATTTCTTCTAACAATATGTAATAGAGGGCACGCACAATTAGTAAACTCGTGAATATGCCTTGCCACTTAACATGGCATCAATTGAATTTTAGGCATAAACCTCAACAATTACATCCCTTATCCCGGTTCCTTCCATCAACGTACCTATGCTACTTAGGTAAGACGTTAAAAGATGAAATCCTCCAAGTTGAAGTACAAGTTCTCCAAGCGTCCGTTTTGCTGGCATTGTTTCAATCATCAAGCGTGCCTTATGATACAATGGTAGGTCGAATGTTACTACTGGTGTTACTCGGTGTTTTCTGGCATGTTTGCTTATGAATGTTAATGCTGAAAATATGCAACTTGGGTCATTTGGTTCGAAATCAATAATAGGAAGAAATAACACATTTGCTTTTCCGTTATGCTGTTTGTGCTGGTGCAATCCGTGCATCATTCCACTCCAGGATGGGCATTTATCTTTAAACAAAGATGACAATTTCCAAAACATCTGGAATGAGGTATTTAAATATGCAGTATCCCACACGGTTGCCCATAAGAAGTCATGCTTATTGTACTTCAACAATTTAGAGGCCCATTAACATCATCATAATTCATAATGTTTGTTCCAGTGACTTGTTTGATTTCATCATCTGAAACCTTTCCCCTTATATGATTTTGTACTGGCTGGAATTTAATAATTTCTCCTGCAGTAACTTGACCCATTGCATGTAGAGTACCGAAACCGGGTGCATGCGTTGTGGTCTATGTTGTCGGCCATGTAATTAAGTACTGTTGTTTCAGAACAGTCTATTTGAAGATCGGTGTTGCTGTTAACAGCTGATGCTTCTTCACAATGAATAACTTCTTGGTAAGGAGCTGAAATTCCAAATTGATGCAAAGGATAGTGTGTTTTATCACATGATTTTACTACTATGTCTTCAAGTAGAGGTTTTGCAGCAGTATCAATGATATGATTCTTAAGTGATTGTTGATCCATCTCCTGCTTATGGAATGTTCGTATAATTGCATCTGTTTGTGATTTTATAGAAACTAGTATTTCCTTGTTGTCTTCTGTGAGAAACAGATCATCAGTGAATCTCTCTTTCAACTGTTGTTTAATATATGTTTTCGAATAAGGATCTTCTTCACTACCATTAGATCTAAGACCAGTTTCCATCATTCTCTGCATATCAGAGAAATGTTACATCTCGTTCATCTACAATGTATTTATATTGCATTTTCAAATGCCTTCTTTCTTATGTCGCTTGTCGGCCTTCCTGACGACGTGGCTTTCACCTTCTGATCATACTTAACTGGGATAATTTTGTTAGTGAAGAAATTGCTTCATGTAACATGTACTGTGATATCTGGCTTCAGCAGCTGGAAATTCAATAGCTTGTTCTATCGTTTTCATAACTTCTTGAGCCCATAAATCTGACTCTCCTCTCTCTTTACACTTCTCTGTAATTTTTTTCTTTTGTTCTAATGTCTCACACCTAGAGTAAATAATAGGTTTCCTTGGATCAAGTTCAATTGGATTTTTACAAAGGAGACAATCTTCTTTGAAATTAAATCCTGATGAACTGACTCGTAATATTTTTGGGGAAGGCTCCTGATTATCTGTTGTTTGTGAATTACCTTCTTCTATGCTCCTCAAAGTCGACTTTCGTGTATAATTGACATGAGACAGCTGCTCACATACACATGGCCTACCTATATTATAGATAGTACATAACTGCATTTAATTAAATACAACTTGAAATGCCAAAACTATTCATATATATTGTATCTCAAGATTAACTTGCAACACAGAAAAATGTACTGTAATAAAGGACACTACCTCAATATTCCAATTGTCCCCTCATTAATTAGCATTAATCAAGGACGGTAACCCCCGTTCTGTTATAGTAAGAATGTCTTTTTCATGCACAGTGTCAGGAATAGGGAGTTGGCAAGTTGCACAATTATGGGCCTACAGATTTCCGGCTTATCACATGTAGAAGAAAATGTGTCTTCTCCATCCATTTTCATGGTCATTGCAAACAAACATTTTGAAGACTATAGAGGGCTACTTAAGGACTATTCTATTTTTGGGAAAGGTATAAAAATAGTTAAACTCACCTTGTAAAATTATTTAAATAGTTTGCTATGTCAGTTTTGCTAAATCCTGGATGTTTATTGCTTGTTCATTTGTACATATTTTTAAAAAGTTTTAGCATTAAAATGAAGTCTCTACGAACAGTAGTCGCCGAGATATAGAATTCTTTTGAAAATAAGGTCAAAGGTTAAACACGGCATTTCCGGTGAGTTTTGGACAAAAAGTTCTATTAGAGGGAATGCAAACATACATATTCTGAACAATTTGCAAAAAAAAAGTAACTCTCTACAACCAGTGGTTGCAGAGTTATGGATACCCTATAATTTCACATCTAATTTGCATATTTAAGTTTATTTACATGTGAACAAAGCAGGTGGCTGGGATATGATTTCTAAAATTTTATTCTGATATGAATGTATCCATTTTTTATATAGTCTAGAGACTATTAATGAAGTCTCTACCAACAGTAGTCCGGCAGTCATGTAAATCCTGTGACAGATATGAAATTACATTGAAAATAAGGTCAAAGGTCAATTACGGCATTTCCGGTTATTTTTGGTCAAAAAGTTCCATTCCAAGAGGGAATACAAACATACATATTCTGAACAATTTGAAAAAAAAATGGACTCTCTACAACCAGCGGTTGCCGAGTTATATGTACCCTATATTTTGACCCCTAATTTGCATATTTTAGCTAATTTGCATATGTTCCCGAGGTGTGACCGGGGTGTGATTTGTGGAATTTCATCCCCTCATCATATATATTCAAATAAAAAATAAACCTTTGTTTGCAATTTGTTTGACTTTGGGCCATTTATAGTGTATTCCCGGCACCACTCTGGAAATTTTGATTTTGTGCCGAATGGAATGAATGAATGAATGAATGAATGAATTATTTATTTAATCAATAAATACATCAATAAGTAAATACAGTAAAAATTTTAAATTTTTGATGTACTATGTGTTAACACTTTACTTGACATAAATTAGGAATAAGGATATTGTAATATACACTGTCTGTCTCTTATACACATTTGATGTTATTCTTTGACTATGCAGTACAGTAAACATATTAAAGGAACAAAACATGTTTTACATGGTGGTCACCTTGAAATTTAATATGGCTGCTAAATGACCTTGACCTAAAATGGCTGTCATAATGACCTCTGTGATGAAGTAGTTCCTATCAAAAATTGAATTTTGTGAGCTTTTGTATGATTTTGCTGTAAAACACGACCACTTACAAACTATTAAGACATTCTACGTATTTAACAGAGAAATGAAATTGAATGACCTTAAATGACCATCTGACCATGTCACAAGTGCTATAAATCCTTGACCATCAAAATATATTTTTAGACATCATAATTCTTATTGGAAGTTGTTTAAAAGCCGATATATTGAAAAATATAGGTTTTTGCGTGACAGCCACTTTGAAATTTAAGATGGCCGCCAGAATGACCTCGAATGAAATATTGTAGTTCATAGTAAAAATGTTGAATTCTGAGAGCCTGGGTATGATTCTAATGTAAAATTTGACAATTACGTAATTTTAAAGATACCATACAAAATTTGACCTTGAATGACCTTAAATGACCCATTTGTGGCAATCTGACCAGGTCAAAAATGGTGGTATGGTATATACATTGAAAGACCTTAAATGACCTTTTATGACATTAATGACCATCTGACCATGGCACAAGTGTTATAAATCCTTGACCATGAAATATAATTTTAGATATCATAGGCCTAATGATATGATGGTATTTCTTGATCATATATACATACTCTTAGACATTAGAATTATTATTCAATGTGATTTAGAAGTGGAGATATAAATAAACATATGTTTTATAAGGCTACCATTTTGAAATCCAAGATGGCCGCCATAATGACTTCGGATGAGGTGGTTCCCACCAAAAATTGAATGCTATGACCATAAGGTGCATGTAAACAAATTGGTGCTTTTGTCCGGAACGTCCACATTAAGTTCAAATATGGCCCTAAGCTGCCGTACTAAATACTATTTTAAAAGTTTCGACATTAATTATGTCATCATCGGGAATGATGACATAATTAATGTCGAAATATTGAATCCCAACACGATGGCGTGTATTTCAATACTTGGAGTATGTATTATACTTTCTAATAAAAGCATAGAAAAAAGAAAATCGGAAGTGTGTTTTAAATATAATCACTGAGTAAATTTATTTTATACAATAATTTGTTTAAAAACGTGAATTGAACACGCAGATTTTCGGTCGTTATTAATGTTGTTTCAAATACGAGGCTCTGAAACAGCAACATTGTGACTCGTACATGCAAGTCTACGAAATGGGGGCCTAAGTTTATCTTAGCTTTTAGTATTATACGTATGGACATTACCATCACAGAAGTTTCTAAGATTTAATCATGGAGGTATTATATTTTTATACCTCCATGATTTAATAGACGAAGACAGGATTGTTCATCATTTGGTACATGAAAACACTGAGTTGAATATCTTTGATTCCAAGAAGATTATGTCTGTGTGCGATATTCAGACCACGTAATGAAAGAATGATTGAAATAATTATCGTCCTATATCCATTCGTAACCATATTAAAAATTCTAGAATGTATCGTCTTGAAAAATATGAAATTATTAATAAGGAGCAATATGGATTTCAAAAAAATCTCCACATTTATGGCGGTTCTAAATTTAATTGAAAGGATATACGACACTATTGACAGCGGGGACGCTGCTAATGCAATATTTATTGGCCTAAGTAAGGCTTTCGATACAATAGATCATTTTTTGTTGTTGTCTAAACTTGGAACACTATGGTATCAGGTGTACAGCACTTGCCTGATTTAAAAATTATGTCTGTGGAAGATGGCAATATACTGCTATTAATGACGTATCGTCTGAACTTAAACTAATCAAGTATGGTTAATCAAAATAAAAAAAAAACAATACATGTCTTATCGCCAATTTTAAATGGAGGAAATAACCTGGCTATTTTAGTAAATTGTGGAACAACACCACTTTCGAGGGATAAGTTAAAAATAGTGGAGAGGCTAAAATGTTGAAGTATTTTACTACTTATTTTATCAATGCTTTCGGAGTTTGATAATTTCATTTTCATTTGTAGGATTAAAATATAAGGAATTGGAAAAATTTCCATTCAAATATTGCTTAAAATATGTATCAGATGATGATTGTTTTTAATTAAGAAATTTTTGTTTTTCTATCTTTAACTCGGTGTATTTTGTAAGTCTACATGAGTTGAAAAAGTCATAGTTATTTTACAAGGAACTGAACCAAATTAAAGACCTGTTGGACATGTGACCAACTGAAGACTTGTTGGAACTGGGACCGATTGAAGACAATTTGGAACTGGGACCGACTGAAGACCAGTTGGAACTGTGACCAATTAATTGTCCAAAAATCCAACACCCAACTGATTCCAGTTCTAACTGGTCTAATTAGAATTTTTACCTGGGAACAGCACATTATTACATGTTATAGCTGTGTAATTTTCAGTATTAATTAATTCTCGAAAATGTAGAATTTAATTTTAAATGTGATCCTTTTCGCAATCTTCATTTGCAATATAATTAATTCCAAATTATTTAGAATATTAAGCAACTATGTATATTTTATCACACTAAATAATATTTACTTCCAGACGCTGTTGTTTCTTATTCGGGATTGGCATCATCCTAGAGAGTACGCCTTTGGTAAAGATGGGGGAAATCAATACCTAAATAAGAAGTGCATGGTTTGTCTCACTTTATATTTGTTTACATGATACGATTACAATGAGGAAACTTAACATTGTCTTGCCTCTATGCTGTTTCTAATATATTTTATGTATCTTTATTCAGTGAGTGTATTTGGCTCTCAGCCCATAGTGTATTCCCGGCACCACTCTGGAAATTTTGATTTTGTGCCGAATGGAATGAATGAATGAATGAATTAATTAATTATTTATTTAATCAATAAATACATCAATAAGTAAATGCAGTAAAAATTTTAAATTTTTGATGTACTATGTGTTAACACTTTACTTGACATAAATTAGGAATAAGGATATTGTAATATACACTGTAATATACTGCAATTTTGAAGTATAGCTAATTACAGTTATAAAGGTTTTTTTAATTGGGTAACATGTACGTCATGTACCATTTACTTTGTTTTCTGCACTCGATAGGCAATCAACGTCGGTGGCCAAAGTCAAGAAAATATTGAAGTAAGGAAAAACATTAGTGAAGTGTTTAATGAGTTAAGGTGTTACCTAATGCCAGACCCAGGAAAAGATGTCATTGAGGGAAATCCCCAATTACAAGGTGTCCTTAAAGGTTTGTAATTATTTATAGATTATTCACAAATTTATCAAGAATGTGTGGGGTGTGGGGGGGAGTGGAGAAGTCTCTCTGTCGGGGAGAGCTGTCCCCCTGTCGGGAGAAAAACGATTAAATAAGCCTTTGAAACCCCTAAATTGTAAACATTTACGGATGCTTCGCCCCTAGGATCACTTTGCTTTTGTCGGGGGAAATCTTATCCTTCGTCGAGGGACCGACCCCCCCCCCCCGGTCAGGGATCTCTCCCCGTCGGGCACATCATGGAGCCCCCTGGTTGTATGTCATGGTCTTCGTTTTAATCCCACGAAAACGTCATGTACAATCTTTGGAAAACATAAATTTACTGAAAAACCAGAATGGACTCTAAATAACTGTTCATTTCCAATTTTCTTACCTATCTTGGGGTAACACTACATAGCGATATAAAAAGCAAGCCACACACTGACGAACGTATGCGTAAATGTTAAAAAGCGTTCTTTTCACTACAAAGTACTGGTATGTGCAAACATGGATCGAGTATCGAAGTTAAGCTTTATGTATGGAATAGTGTTTTAGTTCCAATTCTTGTATTTGTATATATATACACACACATACACACACATATATATATATATATATATATATACATATATATATTTATATATTTATATATAAACACACACATATATATATATATATATATATATATATATATATAGTATAAAATTAAAATGAGTAGGTGCATATAAGTCTTCTTTTTCCCAAGAATTGATAAATCCCAAAGAGAAGGTATTTTTTGTATTCCTAGATGGCAGGAAATGAGCTTTCCCGACTTCTGAGGTGTCTCTTTATGACTTAGTTCTTCACAATTAACTATTCCATGAATCAATGAACACCAAAGAGAAAGGGGTATTAGGATTCCACCCGGGAAAATGTTGGCTTTTAAATGGCGGGAAATGATCTTTTCCTACTTTCAAAATGTATTTTAATGACTTTTAAGTTGAATTCAAGGTTATGCCCTCTTGAAAACGGTCAGGTAAATTTTTCTCATTATTATGGACTAGTAAATAGGAAGTACTGTATGTATGTGTATACATACATAAAAAAAATTGAGTAATCGCATGCATATTCTTATACATGAATCAATAAATAAAATTTAGATTCCTAAATGGCAGGAAATGGGCTTCCCAACTTCTGAGGTGTTTTTTAATGACTTTTAAGTTCTTCAGAATTCAAGGTTTATCCCTTCTTATAAACGGTCATGTAAATTTTGTCATTCTTATGACAGTAAATGCCTATTATGTGTGTATACATACATAAACAAAACTGAGTAGTTCCTCGTATTCTTTTTCCCATGAATTGGTGAACCCCAAAGAGAAAGGAGTCCAGGTAACCCCCCGGAAAATTTTGATTTCTAGATGGCGGGAAATGAGCTTTCCTGACTTCTGAAATGTCTTTTTTAGACTTTTAAAAGTTCCTCAAAATTCAAGATTTTCAATTCTTGAAAATGGTCAGGTAAATTTTTCTCATTCTTATTTTAAGTGTGTATACATACATACAAAAAAATTAAGTAGTTGCATACGTATTTTTTTTTCCATGAATCGATAAATCTAAACGAGAAAATTTTGATTCCTAGATGGCAGGATGTGAGCTTTCCCGACTTCTGGGGAGTCTTTTATTAAAATGACTTTCAAGTCCTTCAAAACTTAAGGTTTCCCCCTCTTGAAAACGTTTCGATGAATCAATGAACCCCAAAGAGAAAGGTGAGTTTAGGTTCACTCCGGGAAAACGTTGATTTCTAAATGTCGAGAAATGAGCTTTCCCGACTTTTGAAGTGCCTTAAAAACGGTCAAGTAAAATTTTCTCATTCTTATTACAGTAAATAGGCCTATTTATGTGGGTACTGTACTGGTATACAAACATTGCATAGACCATGTAATATTTTTTTCCTTGAATCGATGAACCCCAAAAATAAAAGGGGGCCGGGGGTTCTCACCGAGAAAATGCTGATTCTCCGCCATGGGTCCTCCCTGAGAAAATGTTATTCCCCGCCACCCCCACCGTTCGTTCCGCCGGCTATGTATACAATCTTGCATTATAGTCTTGCAATAGTTTCGCATTCTTACTTTACTCTAGCCAGCCAATTCAAACACTGCTCAGTTATCAAGATGATTCCCAAGCGAGAATAAAAGTTTATTATAGTGAAACCTAGAAGAGATGTGTATAAGAGACAGATATAGCAGTGACTAAGATAAATTGTAAATGATATGTATAATTAGACTGGATTATAAAGGGCGGTAACAACAAAGAAAATTAAGATAAACGAAAGGGCTAATCAGCCGAATGTAGGCCTATGATCTCACTAGCCTGAGCCAATGAAAATGAAATATAACAAGTTAAATAGTATATAAAGGATGAATAAAATGTATCAAGATGGATGAATGCAATGATTAATAAAAAATGTAATCTGTGAGAAATCCTAAATCTTTATTTACGCCATTTTTGTGAGTATTTAATTTTAAGATCCATTTCAATTCGCAACAACGTCTGTCGGTGAGGGAATTACGTTTTTAAAAGCTTTAAAAATAACTCAGTACAGTACCGGTACACTACAGTAATTACAATTTGTGTGAATTCTATGATATCCTGGCCTAGCGCCGTGTGTTTTTAGTCCATCGTACCGAAGTACTGTATCGACTGAAACATATAGCCTTTGAATGAATTCCAAGAATACGAAGCTGTTCATGGCTGTTGTGAAAAAAAGTGGAACAAAAATCTAAGCTTGTCATGGTTATTGAAATGTTAAGAATGTTGACATCAATAGAACAATCATCGACTTACTTGCGGTGAAGCAAATCTGAAAAGTATTCATGAAGTATGCTCACTAGACCTTATTCACAATTGTTAACAACATAGTCAAACAAGGCTTTTAAATATACGCGTGCCGATGTTTCAATTTCTTTAGAAATATGTTTTCAAAAACTATTCATTGTAGTGCATCGAATAAATAGAATAGCCTTGAAAGAATTCAAAAGTTACGAAGCTGTTTCTGGCCTGTTGTTGTGAAAAAGAAAACACATTTCTAAAGAAATTGAAACATCGGCACGCGTGTATTTAAAAGCCTTGTTTGACTATGTTGTTAACAAACAATTGTGAATAAGGTCGGGTGAGCATACTTCATGAATACTTTTCAGATTTGCTTCACCGCAAGTACGTCGATGATTGTTCTATTGATGTCAACATTTTTAACATTTCAATAACCATGACAAGCTTCTTTGATTTTTTTTTCACTTTTTTTCACAACAATAATCCATGAACAGCTTCGTATTCTTGGAATTATTTCAAAGGCTATTTGTTTCAGTCGATACAGTACCACGGTACGATGCACTAAAGACACAAGGCGCTAGGCCAGGATATCATAGAATTCACACAAATTGTAATTACTGTAGTGTACCGGTACTGTACTGAGTTATTTTTAAAGCTTTTAAAAACGGCATGTATTTTGTTGCATTACACCTATTGGTATTATACTTTGAACTTAAATTCCCAGAAGTCTCAAAGGAATTAAAATATAATATGCAACTTGACCAGTTTGTTCTCAACATCCTTTAATATATATATATATATTTTTGAATATTTTAATATAACAATTATGCACGTTAATTAAGAGCTTCGCTTAGTAGACGCCACCGGAGCCAATTGTTTCTGGATGTGATCAGGTGCTTTTTAAGACCCTTAAAGGTACTCCCAGCTAAAATGAGCTTGAGACTCACTTGCGCAATCATGGTCAGAAAGCTGTAGGCCTATCCGTGCCTCCGGGCTTCACATCAAGGGTCCTTCAATTATCTTGTTGGGGCCCGTCACCAATAATAATAATAATAATAAAGATTTATAAAGCGCACATCTTCACCAATGGTGCTCAAGGCGCATAGTCAATTAAACCACAAGATCCATATAATTCTCAGAAGAATTTCAAGAAAAATCCGTTTTTTTTTTTTTGTAAAAAAATATAAATTCAACTGAGCAACATCAAGGTAGTCTATACGCCTTGGTGAAAATCCAACTGAATTCCAGAAGAATGTCGAGCAGATCCGTATACCAATTATCCCATCGAGGCTGTGTTGCTCCCCCATAAAAGTATGCGCAGATACACAAAGGCAGTATGTTGAGCATCAATACCTTCCACCCCAGGATAAGCCCAGGGCTCCACTACCGTCCACTGCAAAAGAAGCAACATTGCGTCGACAGAGTAAAAGTGGTATCATTTTTTTTTTTTTTTTTTTTTATAATATAAATTCAACAGAGAAACATCAAGGTTCTCTATACGCGTC
>NW_022696035.1:43556-49498 GCF_011630105.1 Anneissia japonica | reverse complement strand
TATATATATATATATATATATATATATGTGTATGTGTGTGTATATATGTGTATGTGTATATATATGTGTATGTGTATATGTATGTATGTATGTGTGTATATATATGTACATTTATGCGTATATATGTACATTTATGCGTATATATGTACATATGTGCGTATATATGTACATATGTGCGTATACATGTACATATGTGCGTATATTTGTACATATGTGCGTATATATGTACATATGTGCGTATATATGTACATATGTGCGTATAATTATATGTACATATGTGCGTATATATGTACATATGTACATATGTAATTATATGTACATATGTATATATTATATATATATGTATATGTATATATTATATATGTATATATGTATATATGTATATATTATATATATTGTATATATATTCTATATATATTGTATATGTATATGTATATATATGTATATATTGTATATATATGTATGTATATCTATATATATATATATTTAAACACACACATACACACATGTATATACACACATATATATATATGTTTGTGTATATATTTGTATAATATGTACATATATATGTATATATATAATATATATATATGTATATATATGTATAGGTATAATATATTTATATATATATATATATTTATATATATATAGAATATTACCTCTATAATTGTGTAAATTACTTTATGTAACGAATGAATGGATGTCTAAATGACTATAAATAAGTGTTTAATTATTGTTATGTTTTATCATAGTCAATATTTTATTAATTTAAATTAATTTACAGAAACATGTAAACGATTTCAAGAACATTTTGAGAATTTGCTTGGTACTCTGTTTGAATCAGAAATATCTAAAGTCCAAAAAATTGATGGCAAAGACATGACATGTGGTCGCTTATGTGCTCTATTTAAGGTATGAAGTTACAAACTACTTCATGAAACATCACTTGTTTTATAAAGAACTTAGTTACCAAATGCATTACAGTAATCTAATAAATCATTTTCAGAAACAAGTAAACGATTTCAAGGACATTTTAAGAATTTGCCTAGTACTATGTTTGCATCAGAAGTATCTAAAGTAAAAAAAAAATGATGGCAAAGACATGACAAACTACTTCAAGAAAAATCACTTATTTTAAAAACAACTTAGTTACCATATACATACAGTACAATGATTATCACGAAACTAATGTTATAGAATGCCTATTAAGATATTATTGCGCATGCATATTATTGAATTTTCATGATAAACAAATACTAAAATTTTATATTTCTTTATTTATATAATGCATGTATATTTCAGGAACATACACTGGCTATTAATGATGGAAAAGGGCTTAACATTACCTCGATGGCTGAGGTGAGATTTTAATTTAGAATACTTTTTTTAACTTCTTAAATTTAACCTGTATATATATTAATTAATTTGATGTCATCGTAATAATAGACCCATTTAGATTCGATGTTTTTTTAATATTTTGTCTTGTTTGAACCTCAAGATTGGGAACTACAATATGTCCTGTGATGGATTTAAATAATCAATTACAATATAGTTTTTTTATGAATAAAATGTGAAATTAAATTTGACTAAGGTAGTAAAATGTTTATACTCAATGATATAGGCCTATAAAAGTAGAGAAATGGTTCACTGATTCCCTGTCGAATGACTGTTGATAATAAAATAGTGGTTAACCATTTACATGAAATTAACAGTTTTACTATTTCTAAGAGTTAAATCAATTATTGTTTCTCTTTATATAGGCTTATGCTATAGCACATGAATCTAAAATGTTCAGAAAAGTGATGAGTGATTTTATTGCAAAGATGGATAAGGTGAATTTTTTTCTTACACACATAATAAATATATAATAATAATTAATTACGACATTATATGTAGGCCTACTGTAGTTCGAAAAGAGTTATAATAGCTGCAAATTAATGTCAATGGATAATTCTCTTGTGGACGAGGATTCAAATCCTAATTTTTCTCTCTCCACTGTTCTGTTTCTGTTTTTAGATCAGTGAAACGTACCACACAGATTTAATAGAAATTATGGAAAGTATAAAGAAAGTGCCACTGGAAGACTTCAAAAAAATGTGTGGTTCTTCTCCCAGTAAAGATTATGGAGATCAAGAAGCAGCGCTAAGAGAAGCGATTGAGAGTAAAATTCAGAATATCGTTTCTGATGTCAATTTGAAAAAAGTGAGTTATTTTTTAATTACTTTAGTAATATTCCTTTATGATGATGATAAGAGTAAAACGAACAACTACTATAAAACATAATGACAATAACGACAACGAAATCTCCAATGATAACAACACAACAAAATTAACACAGAACATATGGTTTTTCCAATATTCCATACTGATATGAGACTTACAATTAAATCCTAATCGTAAAATTAGTGTAATTAAAATAAAAGAAGTGGTTTGTGTTTCTCCCCGCCGTACGGAGTTCAATGCCAAGACTGTAGTAAACCTCAGCAATCGAAATTTGTCATCAGCTGAGAGGTCAGTACTCGTCCTAGGCTTGAACTTCGCCACGGCACCTTCAACTATACCGAAGGAAGAGATAGTCCAGCGAGTAGAACCTTCATTAACTGGTTAGAAAGACTTTAGCAGACAACATCCGTATGCAGATTTCTCAACTGCTTCGCCAGAACATCAGGCCGAAACCAAACATCACCAAGGATGAACGAAATGCTTCGAAAAGTCTCCGTGCTGATCCTACTATCCACATTTTACCTGCGGACAGGGGCAATGCAACGGTCGTCATGGATGTCGCCCAGTATAACGAGAAAATCTTGCATCTCTTGAACACCCCTACGTATAGGAGGATCAAGAAAGCCCGACTAATGCCATCGAAAGAATGGTTACAAGCAAGTTACTCGGACTGCAACGTTTGAAGGCCTGTCTCTTATACACATCTAGATGTGTATAAGAGACAGTGATAAGACTGCTAGTGAGAGACTAAAACAAAAGCCATTGTTCACGAAAACAAAACAAAAGGGTGGGAACGCCCAAAAAAAGGCATGGTTCCAGGGCGGAAAGTGGGTGGGAACGACCAAAAACAAAGGCATAGTTCCAGAAGGCGGGAAATGGTGGGCTTCGCCTGTTCCGGTTAAACATGGACAGCCAAATATCGCTAATGACAAATCCGATGTCTTGATGTACAGTACTGTGTTTTTGAATTTCGATGGCTTCTCTAGTCCTTCTGGAGTGCCAAGATGGTACGGTGGCTATTAGTTCGGCTTTGTCCCAATGTACACATGCAGTAACAGTGTCACTTCCAAAGCTTCTCTCCACCGTACGGAGTTCAATGCCAAGACCAGGCCCGTATCCAGGGGGTGCGTCTGGTGCGTACGCACCCCCTCCCCCAAATCGAAAAACGTCCACTAATTATAACAAAAAAAATGTGACCTTGTTCCCAGAATTATTATAAAATGAATTACATAACAGTACAGTATTAAGATTGTATGAATGCACAAATGAGTTACAATACGAATACTAGAGCGCTGACTCCACACGCGCAATCTTTTGTACTTCCAGCAACATAACACAACAAACATACACACGTTATATGCACGTTATCGTCTAGGTGTATCTTCCCCGAACTACCAGCCGGTATGTCAGTGTATAGGAATGAAGTCGTATCATGATGATCCTTTTATACAGTTTACCCCTTCATGGGTTCAATGGATAGATAGCGTATACATACAGTATCACTATGCTTATACCTCTGTATATGTTTTCTGTCGATGCCAAGAATAAAAATGTTTAAAATTTGTTTAAAATGCTTCTAGTTGTTTGAATCAGCTCATTTACAGTCGCTTTTAATCCACTCTTTATATCAAACTTTGCTATTATTCATTTAAAAGCAGAATTGATTTTGAATTTTTATTCGTAATGGTTACGAATTTATACAGTATTTTTCATTTGGGAAACAATTTGCTTGTTTCTCCATGTCCTCCACTGGTAATTTTTTGATAGGCCCTATCGCTGTGTTCACGGACATATAGAGATTAACATGATAAAATGCCTTCAAATTAGTCCACTAGGACGTAAGAAAGGAAATTTTTCCGGGGCCTCCGCCTCCTGGACCCCCACCAGGGGCCCTGGGCGGCCCTCTGACCCCCAGCCTGGTTGTGGTTGCTCGCTGCGCTCGCAAAACGCACCGCCCCATTCAAAAAGCTGGATAAGGGCCTGAAGACTGTAGTAAACCTCAGCAATCGGAATTTGTCATCAGCTGAGAGGTCAGTACTCGTCCTAGGTTTGAACTTCGCCACGGCACCTTCAACTATACCGAAGGAAGAGATAGTCCAGCGAGTAGAACCTTCATTAACTGGTTAGAAAGACTTTAGCAGACAACATCCGTATGCAGATTTCTCAACTGCTTCGCCAGAACATCAGGCCGAAACCAAACATCACCAAGGATGAACGAAATGCTTCGAAAAGTCTCCGTGCTGATCCTACTATCCACATTTTACCTGCGGACAGGGGCAATGCAACGGTCGTCATGGATGTCGCCCAGTATAACGAGAAAATCTTGCATCTCTTGAACACCCCTACGTATAGGAGGATCAAGAAAGCCCGACTAATGCCATCGAAAGAATGGTTACAAGCAAGTTACTCGGACTGCAACGTTTGAAGGCACTCTCGAAACCACTGTACCACCAACTCCAACCTTCGGCTTCCATATGCTCGAGACTATTCGGACAACCAAAAATTCATAAAGCGGACATTCCACTACGGCCCATCGTTTCTTTACGAGGATCACCAACTTACCCTCTCGCCAAGTATCTTGCCAGGATACTGTTTCCACTGGTAGCAAACACTGGTAACCATGTAACTAAACTCTCAACACTTTGTGAAGACCATCCGGAATGTTTACCTCGAATCTACAGACACTCTTGTTAGCTTCGACATCAAATCACTATTCACCAATGTACCTGTCGAGGAGGCTTGTCTTACAGCCAAACACCGTCTAGAAGAGGACCACACTCTCCAGGAAAGAACAGATCTAAACCCTCAACAGATTAACGATTTACTTTTACAGTGTTTAGTCTGCACTAATTTCAAATGGCTCGACCAGTTTTTCGAACAAACAGAGGGCACGGCTATGGGATCGCCTTTATCCCTAGTCATTGCCAACATTTTCCTCGAAGAGTTTGAACAACTAGCGCTTCTTTCAGTCACCAAACAACCAAAACTCTGGCTCCGATACGTCGATGGTACTTTTATCATTGGGCAACACAGTAAGGTGTACCTAGATGGTTTTATAGATCACCTGAATTCTCAGCACAAATCAATCATGTTTACTATGGAGGAGGAACACAATCGCTCTTTAACCTTTCTTGATGTTTTGGTAACCAGACCGGACGCAGGGACTTGGTCACATGCAGTTTATCGCAAACCAACACACACCGACAGATATCTAAACAAACGCTTGTTTCACCATCCGTCCACCAAGAAGGGAGTTTGTAACACACTCATCAAAAGAGCACATTGCATCAGCGACCACAACTCCATCCGGAGAGAAGTGCAACATGTTAAGGCAGCCCTTAAACTTAATGGTTATCACACGAGAGACATTGCTACACCCAGACCCAGCAATAGGCTAGGTAATGCAGACTCGAGAAAGTATGTGTGTTTACCATATTTGGTACAGCTTTCACACCGCATTCAACACATTCTATTACAAGCCGATGTCAAAGTGTTTCATAACGCACCCAACAAACTATCCCGAACTCTGCAAACACACAAGGAAAAACCACCAGCACAGAGTCAACTAGGAGTTTATCGGATCTCGTGCGAATGTGGGAAGGTTTACATTGGTGAAACAGGACGAGATCTCCGCACTAGGCTCAAGGAACACCAAGGCCATGCCAGGAGAGGGGAACAAGAAAAATCTTCTATAGTCATGCATTCCCACAGTCAACAAC
>NW_022696035.1:38710-40336 GCF_011630105.1 Anneissia japonica | reverse complement strand
AATATAATAATACAGTATATATAAATAAATATATAGATATATATATATACAAAATATATATACATCATATAAATATATATAATATAAATGAATATATAAATAAATATATATATATATAAATACACAAATAAATATAAAAATATATAAATAAATATAAAAATATATAATTAAAAATATAAATATATACAGTATATATAAAATAATATATATAAATAAATATATGAATAAATTTTATTTTAAGTTTATATATATAAATATATCTGTATGTATGTATATGTATATCTGTATTTTAAGAACATCTCTATCAGCGCTGCATACTTTCGGATCGACGACCAAAAGTGTATGTACTGCGCATGACTGGACTACACAGGCAAAGCTCCCCGGTGGAAAAAAAAAGGATTTAAAATGTATGGCTCTCTGGCTCACATGGCTCGCGCATTTGCTTGCATTATTCGCTGGCTCGCACTTTGTCACGACCCAATTGGAAGTGCCACAAAGAGCATGTTATGCCACTAGGCAATATATTAGGCATATGAACATAAAGCTAAAAACGCAAAAAAGCAACTCTTATGTACGCTGAGATTGGTATTTTTTTCATGTGATAGTATGTTTATTTGTAGCGATAAGCATCTGTGCTGTACATGAATATATTCTTATTTAATAAAAATACGATTTATTACATTCTTCATTGATTGTTTATTTTATTCAGCTGTTTAAAAATCCTATTACTGTACACGCTGGTCTTGGTCTCGAAAATTGTGGGTCTTGGTCTCGGACTTCCGGTCTTGGTCTTGGACCTCTCGGTCTTGGTCTTGGTCTCGGGATGTGTGGTCTTGGTCTTGGTCTCGGATGGCCTGGTCTTGACTACAACACTGCTCAATATTCTCTCTATAACAGAAAGTTTCACCAGCCCACGTGTTTTGTTGCGACATCGTAAATGAAGCTGCTCACGTGACCTCGAAGACCAAAAACTGTTGTTTTGAGCGACGCGATTTCGAACAGAAACAGCATGTTTCAAAATTGTTTATGAGTGAACGTAATTATGAAAATAATTATTTAGACAACCCAAACCATTGCTTGAATGTCGTAGAAAATGTAGTAGGAATCCTAGTAGGAATCCTAGTACAGTACAGCACTGTAGTGAGTATAATTACAAATTCTAGGCCTTATTATTCGGGCTAGTATGGGCCCAAGCTAGACAGACTTATATTTTTAAAAGTTACACAATGACAAATACATTTATTAAATGATTGAAATACATATACCAAGATAAATTACGTTTGTTGGTAAACAAGCAAAATTATATTACGAAAATCAAACCAAGCCGGCTCCGTGGTGCAATTTTGAGTCGAACTTTTTTACGAGGAGACTTGCGAACCATATCGCGGATACCCCATCTGGGTTAATTTGCTGTCGCGTCGATCGTTTCGGAGATCATGCGTTGTTCAATAATGGCTTTTGAAAGAATAGAAATTCTTGTTTTAACAAGTACTTGTTTGGTCAAGAAATATGATTTAGGACATTAGATTCTGTATTTAAAAAGTAAAGTTTTGGTTCTTAGGGCTTAGCAAGAACCAGCCCATGATGAGCCTAGGTTTCAGGCCACTATTTTATTTTTACCTCCGT
>NW_022696035.1:30749-38530 GCF_011630105.1 Anneissia japonica | reverse complement strand
AGATGTTTATAAGAGAGAGCAGTTATTTCGCTGACAAAGTCTATGCATTTCTCACTGACAAATATGATTGGAGAGATTGGTTCATTGTTGTTTACAACCCAATCAGCGGATCAGATGGTCATTGGGTGAAATGGTGCTACGGGCATCATTTTTTACGAAAGCATGGCAGAAATGTCGCTCTATCAAGCGTTGACCAAAAAAAAGCTACCATTAATAGAGGAACCGCCTTGAATGTGTTAAGAAGGGTCAAAACGAAATTTAGGGGTAGATTTTTTTTTGGATATAAGTATTATTCTTATGGAGCTAAAAAAATTTTCAATTCACTTCCGTATAACTTTAGGAAAGGGTGCAGTCCTTATGCGGCAGCAGGCGTCATAGATAAACACGCAGATATTCCTGTCTCTTATACACATCTCGAGTGAGTGAGGGTAGAAAAAGCTAGATGGTATAAAGTGAGAATTTCATGCAAGCATGATTGGAAACAATAGGCTGGGTGAGATTAGAATGAACAGCCTAAACAAGTAAACAGGAAGGCCAAAACTAAACTTTAGAGGCAAGCCTCAATAAGCCAAATGATTTATCTAGAATAAATTGAAATGCCATTGGTTTAATTTAGTGTACTGGAAGAACGTTCCCAATATTAAGTCCAAATGGTTTGGTTGTTTTAAGTTCTCTTTATCTTTGCGATTTTTGTCGCTCCAACTGGCATTATGGTCAATTGCAATCACTCTGAAATTGAAATTGAATGACCAGTTAATTTGAAATATTCGGCTACTGGTTGATCAAGCTTAGATGTTCTGATAGCTGATCTATGCTGTGTCATTCTCATACGGAGAGTGTTTTTTGTTTCTCCGACATATTGTTTACCACAAATATTACAATATATGAGATAAATGACATTTTTGGTGAGGCAATTGATTGATTGCCTTATCCAAAATATGTGGTTTGTTTGGTTGCTCTTGAATGATTGTGTAAAATCAAGCAAGGATCATGTTTTGCATGATGAACCACAAAGAGGACTACCCAAATTACGGTTGTCGCAAGAGTTAGTTTGCCTCTTGAATTTAGATCGTACTAATATATCACGAAGGTTAGGTGGTCTGCGATAGGCTATGAACGGTGTATCCGGAAAAACAGACCTAAGACGTTCTGTGGTCTGTAGAATGGGCATATGTTTCTGAATTATAGCCCTTAGTGGTGGTAACCTAGGGTGATAGGTAGTGACCAGTGGCACTCTGGTCGATCGTTGACGTGGTTTGTACGTCAGTGTTTGAGCACGAAGTATATCCTTTGCTTTTTTTTTATAGCATTTTCAATGGGTCCTCGATGATAATTTCTATTCCGGAGATGTCCGGATAATTCTTCTGTTCGATTCTGAAAATCTGAATCCGAACAAATGCGTCTCATGCGCAATGCTTGGCTGTACGGAATGTTTTTTGTACAGTGCGGGGGGGGGTCTACAGCTGCTAGGGAGCAGGTACATATGCTTATCCGTGGGTTTACGGAAGAGATCAGTTTTAAGTGCACCATTTTCCATGGTCATGGGGATGTCCAAAAAATCTACACTCCTTGTGGATTTGTTAGCAGTGAATTTGATTGTGGGATGAGACGAATTAATGTTCAATAGGAACGTATCCAAACTATCTTCACCATGGGTCCAGATCATGAAGATATCATCAATTTAACGAAACCAAACATCCGGTTTCTTGGGCTGTAGGGACAGGAAATTGGCCTCAAATTGTCCCATAAATAAGTTAGCAAAAGATGGAGCCATTTTGGTGCCCATCGCTGTGCCATGAATTTGAAGGTAATGACCCTCGCCGAAAACAAAGTTATTATTGGTCAGAATCAGCATAATAAGTTCACGGAGATGTGATTTAGATGGGGTTTTTTTCCCCGAATTTGCTTGTAATTTGAAATGCACGCATAACACCTTCTTCATTTGGGATATTAGTATATAATGACGAAACATCAAGTGTAGCCAGAACAGTATTATTAGGTAAATTTGAAATTTGGTTAATTTTGCGGATAAAGTCCGTGGAGTCCTGAATGTACGAGGGGAGAGCAGCAACATATGGTCTCAATAAATCATCCACATATTCAGAGATTTTTTCTGTAGCAGTACCGTTGCCCGAAATAATGGTCTGCCAGGATGGCCTGCTTTGTGGATTTTGGGTAGGACATAGAAACGTCCTGGTGCCGGATCGACCTGGATGAGATGGGGTCAAATTTTGGGATCGATGGAACCCTTTTTGACCATCTTTAATACAGATTTTTCCACTTCCTTAGAAATTTCCGGAGTGGGGTCCTCTGTGAGCTTCCGATAGTGAAGAGGATTGTTTAGTTGTCTTAAGGACTCTTCATAGAATTTAATGTCCATTACGACAGTGGCAGAGCCTTTATCAGCTGGTTTGATAATAATATCATCACGCTGACGCAAATTGGCGATGGCCATATATTGGCGATGGCCATATATATATATATATGGCCCATATATATATATATATATATATATATATATATATATACAGAATTCATGTTTAATATATTAATATGGCTCACACACTAGTTATTTGGTAACCAGTATGCTTAACACCCACCGGACAGGTCAAGCCCCCGCCGAACAGAGTAGTGAGACCGTAAAACATATAAAAATAGGCCCACACCAAGCTGACACATGTCTGTCACAGTCTGAGAGTGTCATTTTTGGTCATCCATAGGTTGATATTCTTTAAAAAAATTCATTTGGGTGGGGGACCCTCTAAACCCCTGTCGGACAACTTAGCGCCCTCCCCCCAGAAAACATATCCTAGAGCCGCCACTGTTGGTAACACCAAGTGCGTTTGTGGTAGTTAGCGAAAGTGTATATACCCTGTGTACATAGGATTAACGAATGATTTGTCATTAATTGTACTGCTGCAGCAAGTTTTTCATAATTACTTTTATCTTTGTTAATACTGTATGCCTCATTTACCATCATTATGAGATGCATACACACATTATGCTGTTTATAAGCCACAAAATACTTGCAACTATTTCACAGCCTGTCATCAGTGCAAGCTTGCAAAAATGCATGAGGCTCAAACTCCCTTTTTTTTTCTTTCGTGGCATGACCACCACTTTTATCCAAAAATAATCTGCATTAAACAAATATATATATATATATATATATATATATACATATATATATATATATACAATGTATAAAGTCCTATGAAAAATCATTATGTAGTAAAATGCCTCCGACGGGATTCGAACCTACGACCTCTGGGTGACAAGGCGAGCGTCATAACCACTAGAGCACGAAGGCTTCATGGTTGAACAGGTCCAAATTCCCGTCGGGAACATTGTATTACACAATGCTATGCCTTAAGAGGGCGTTCGGCCAGATAAAAGTTTTTTTTAGTTACCCTTGTGTTCTCTTTGTACCAACATTTAATTTACTTTGCCTTTTTGCATATATTCATATAATTTTCATAAGAATACAATCATTTCTTTGGGTTAAGAAATAGTACAAAAGAAAAAAAAAAAACTCCCAACCAAGTTACAAAAGCACAAATGAAATCGCTTTGCCAAAACGCCTTACCTAAAAAGAATTTCTGATCATGTGCTGTGATGAAACCCTATCACATTACTTAAGTCTATTACATACCACACATAGGCCTAGGCCTACACGAAATTTAGCTTTTTTATCTCTCTGATGGTGTCCTCGGCAGGTTAATTCTAGGGACGTCACTTAAATTTGTTTAGAAGTGGTTTAAGGGTCATAGTCCTCATAATGTATGACACAAGGAATATTTAATCAATTTAAATCAGCAGTATTAACATTTTTAAAATACATATAATTTACACCCAGTCCCCCTTCCGGATTATTTTTACTTCGCATAGAATTAGTAATACACCACATTTCCAACGGTATATAAAATCTTAAGAAGTCGCCAAATAAACTTAGTATATTTTTTAAAGGAAGAATAGAATATAAGCATCTATGAATCTTTAAAGTTCGTAATCCCACCACTTTTATGTGACTTTGAAAGGCAAGTAATGTTACTTTTCGTTTTGATTATTTCTGTTTTCATGTGGCAATATAATTTATTCTCTTAGAGTATTCGCTTTAATAACAAGCTATAATTAATTATATTGTATAGTATGTTTGGCTAGGCCTAGAACTTAGGCCATGTTGATGGCAGTCTGATCTTACCTAGCTAACCTATAGTGGAGCCATGGTATGCATCCGTCGGCCTGCTTCTTGGCCTAAATACAAAACTACAGAAACCAAATGCCTTCAAAGGCCTAGGTAGTAGGAAAAAGTACTGTAATTTAAAACAATAGCTCGGAATATGGCCTAAATAATTGTAAAAGACCTAATTATGTACCTAATAATAAACCTGGCTAGCCTAGACTTGTAGGCTTTTGTGTTTAAATATAACAATTATAAATTATATGGTAAATTTATTAAGGCTTATGTATGATACATCACATAATTTCATTTTCACAAATATTTTTTTATTTCTTTTACATTTCAAGGATTTGAAGCAAAAATCAGCAGCAAGATGACGAGTATTCCATTAATCACCAAAAATAGAATCCACTGGCATTGGGAAGGAAAACAAGGCAAAACAATGCATGTTCAGCTGACCTATGGCAAGTTTATAAAAGATCATTATGAGATTTCATATTGTAACCCAGTTGCTCAACATCTATGCATATATTTGATTTGCCCGATCCGTTGGTTGCAGTTGTATAGGGTTAATACTGACTTTACGTACTTATCAAATGTGGCGTTAAAGGTGCATGTATTATGTGTAAAGTTACTCGACACTTTTCTATTTTTTTTGCATTTATGAAATACATTTTTTTTATATATTATTATTATTATTATTATTTACATTTCAATTTTTTGACAGCATATTGTGAGATATACGAACAAAAAATATTTAAAAACCTAAAATCTGCATTTTGCTTCTGCAATTTATCCGCCAAACAAGGGCTTAGCATCATAGGCCTCAGGTGGCAAGTCCATCAATAGGGCTTGCACGTTGTCTGTCCCGGTCCCATCTGCCAGCCGGAATTTGACCCATATGGTCGATCCGATCAAGCCGGTCAGTGGTCGTTCTGCTCCAGTCGGCCTGGCCTAGCCAAGTGAACAGATCGAACCATCCGCTCTAGTTGGCTCTGCCAGTCGTGACCAAAAATACGTTCTAAAATCTGCATCTTCTGATCGGCACTAAATTTGAGGAGGACCGAAATAAATGTAATATTTTCAATAAGGTAAAATGTCACTGGTTCTGATTTGAAATCTACTAAATTTGTTACCTATTGCAAACTCCAGCGTAGCAGACTGGTCAAATGATTTTTTTTTTTTTGGAAGTCTGTAGAAAAATATGTACATGGCATAGCCTAAGTCAAAGGTTATAAGTCACATTTCATTCAGCCTGATGAAGTCTTGTTAAAAACGCCGAAAGCTAGTTAATACAATTTGTTTAAAAATGTGTGAAATATACCGTTAAACAAAGATGAAACTTATACAAATATATATAAATAAATATAATAAAGCATATGTGAATATGTGCATCGTTGGTGAAATTATTTTGAGATATTCACCAAAATAGGTCAAAGGCAACATTTTTACAATGTTGATTTTAATGTTTTTGAATAACTTGATACTTATATTTTATGATTGTGTACTTTTTAAGTGAATTTTCTTGCTAAAGCGGTGTTCTCCTCGCATATTCTGTAATTCTAGTCATATTATTTGTACAGGTAAGTTTTTTGAGGTCGATTTTCTCAAAACCTGGTTCTCATACACCTAAACTTTAAATATTGCTCATATCTCTGGATCTATTTATCCTAGGGCAGCCATTCAAAGACCAAATTAAAGCTTATAATGTGATCAGGCTACCAAAATATAATATAAACTAATTTTTCTTAAATTTTCTAACGATGAGACTAATTTTGTAGTGAGACCTCACATATAAAATAAGAAATTTATATATTATAGTAATATAAAACAATAAGTGATTATACTACTATGATACTATTCTATTAACAGATAATGTGATCATGTTACATTATAGTAAACATTAATTAAACGATTGGCTAAGATAATGTTTGATTTGTTTAATTGTGAAATTTTGTCTGTATTAGTAAGCTAGTAGCATTGCTTGCATTGTATTGCCTGCTACATTCGATGGACAAGCAAGCATTTTAAGTTCACAATAAACTCTCATGCAAGAAGCATTCTCAACTTTTTTATTTGTTGTAGTAATCAAACACAAGAGATATTTGATATTAGGACCACAAATTACAAAAGTCGTTAGTAAATGCATAAGATGTTTGCTGACTCCAACTGTCAGAAAAGCAAATTGGTGTAATTAAAATCAGTTCGTCGCCGAGTATCATAACCCATGCCAAATATTATAATAAAACTCAATCCTTTTTCTTAATAGTATTTTTTATACCCTATAGGCATTACCATCAATAACGCCAAACACGTTAGAGCAGGTGTTTGAAAAACAAAAAAGTCTAGCCTTGACCTATTTCCAAAAAAATGGACAAGATTTTGGCGAATCGTTTAAGGAGTGCATGACAGAATTGGAAGGCAGCATTACTAATGAATACCCGCATTACAAATCCATAATTGACGTAAGTAAGAGAGACTTTATGGCCAATAGCTTAGCTTTTTACTTTGAAATAAAATGCCAATGAGCAATCAAGCAATAATCGGAACGATGGTGTTCCCGTGCTGTTCATTAACTTGCTTCATTAGGTTGATGAAGAAATTTTTGTTCATGTATTTCAATGTACTTTTGTGTCTGACCTACCTGTAACCAGCTTAAAATGCTCTAGAAGTTGATTTGCCTGTTGTTTATAGTTCAGCGGCTCCGAGAACCCCCTTGTACCCCTGCTTTATACCTGTCATTATTTTTTTTTAAGTTACCTTTATGTATAAGCTTTAAGAAACACCTTGTTAGTCAAGCGTTTTCTAGTGCATGTAAACCAACATCAAATATGGGTAACTTTTTTGTTCAATATTAGGATTGATATGTGGTGGTGGTGTGGTGGGGGGGTAATATTTTTTGTCCGTCAAATTTTTATTAACTGAATATATTTTCTTGTTTTGGTGTCAAAGTGTAGAATAATACATTTCCCATCATTTGGTAATGGGACAATGTAAAACGTCGTTAATTAGACCCTATGTCACAAGAGGTCAATAGGTTAGCTATTCCACACCTTATTACTAATAATAACAAAATATATTCAGCTGATAAGAGTTGTTGGCATAAATGTTACCTACCTACCCTACATTAATCTTAATGCATGACATGGACACACATACCTGTAGAGTACTCCATTATTTCCAGGGAACAGTGAATTTTGTTCCCTAGTTATTTCATGCTTGCTAGTTAATTAGGTATGTTTGTAACACGCTCATCAATAGAGCACATTGCATCAGCGACCACAACTCCATCCGGAAAGAAGTGAAACATGTTAAGGCAGCCCTTAAACTTAATGGTTATCACACGAGAGACATTGCTACACCCAGACCCAGCAATAGGCTAGGTAATGCAGAATCGAGAAAGTCTGTGTGTTTACCATATTTGGGACAGCTTTCACACCGCATTCAACGCATTCTATTACAAGCAAATGTAAAAGTGTTTCAAAACCACCAGCACAGAGTCAACCAGGAGTTTATCGGATCCCGTGCGAATGTGGGAAGGTTTACATTGGTGAAACAGGACGAGATCTCCGCACTAGGCTCAAGGAACACCAAGGCCATG
>NW_022696035.1:27386-30736 GCF_011630105.1 Anneissia japonica | reverse complement strand
GTGTCATTTTGAAATGAAATAACAGGAGGAGTTTTAGTAATAGGCAGAGGAACATGTCGCGGAGCGACATCTGAGGGCCCGTTGGCCCGAGCGGGGGCGGGTTTGGGAAGGGGTGTCCCCCTCCATACCTAAGAAAAAATGAAAAATAATTACAGTAAGATGCCATTTAACAGTGTTTGAATTGGCATTTAACAGTGTTTTAATAAACTGTTGTTGCCTGAGCAGGGGTTGGGTTTGGGATGGGGTGTCCCCCTCCCTTCCTACTGTAAGATGTCATTTAAAAGTTTTGAATTTCAAGTTTTAAATTGTGTTGCAATGTTTGATTTTAGAATGTATTAAACACTATTAAGTAAAAATTCAACAGTCAAACATTTTTTGGACTAATTTGCAGAGGTCCTTCTGTTGTCAAGATAAGCTTAGAATGTAGCATAAATTAACGGTGAACTAAAATCATATCTTCTCCAAGTTTTAATTGTTTAGTATACATATTTGTAAAAACAAAGAAATTTCCGTATATTCCGGTGTATAAGTCGTACCTGTGTATAAGCCGCCCCCCCCCTCTAATTAGGACGCGAAATATCACGAATTTTGTGTTACCTGTGTATAAGCCGCACCTATTTTTAAGCTCCAAACCGTTCTTATAATGTTAAGTTTTTAATTATTTTGAAACATTGACATTATTTATAAATGTTCAAATAAAGAAATTTCATCTTTATCGCCCGATTATTAAACAAAAAAAAAAACAACTGGAAAGGCGTGTAAACTTCTGGCTACCACAAGGCAACAACGTTTTTTTGCACTAGGCAGATCTAGGAAAATCCCCATTTCTTGCTAGATGGTCGTAAAAATTTAAACATCAAATTTAGTTTAAGTTAAATCAAATCTAATAAAATAGAATACTTATTGAGTATATTTATCTATTTTAGGCAATCATTCTATTATTATGGTGACTAATAACAGTCAGCATTTGGCTAAAAATATTGGTAATTCTAGGCCTAATTCATTAATACTCACAGCCCACTGTGCGAAGCACACCATTACGCACCACGTTTTATAAACAAAAAAAGAACTGAGAAATATCGCGGGATACAAAGTTCACGCATGCACAGATGACGTATGTCTTTCTTCAATTAGTTTCCAGTAAAATAATTTTTACAACTTTAAGAAAACTCGTGTTTTTATAGCATAAATTAATTTCACAAGTTTTCATTCTGAAATTATAGCGGTATCTCAATATCAGTTTTGGAGGTCTCGAGACCATTTTGCTTGGTCTTGGTCTTGGTCTCGAACCCTCTGGTCTTGGTCTTGATCTTGGTCTCGGATTTTTCCACCGAGACCAGCAACAAAAATAACCAATAATGAAATAAAATACCGTATGCACGCGTGCATGGTGCACAGCGCAGGGAAGGTCGGGCAGGCCGCGTCCGGCGCCCCCAGTCGACCACCGCGCTGCGACTGCAGATCGTCGTGTTTTAACATTTTGAAACTTTGCGCATTCATCATGTCTTCTACATCAGCAATAATAAAATTTGGTTATCGAGAGCAGAGAGAGAATGAAGATGCAAAGAGCAAACACAGAAAGCACTCTGCAGTTTGTAAATTTTGCCTGAAAAGAACTAGCATAAGTGACAAACTTGGAACAACCTCTGCCTTTATTAAACATGTGCAACGTCATCACCAAACAAAGTAAGTACACTACAAGTACATTTCACCGACACTATGCGTGAGGCATGACCAGCTGTGTGACTGGGTTGTTAGTGTTATTGTTTGGGTTTGCGTTGGAACTTCGAACTCTCATAGTCTAAGTAGATCTAGGCCTAGACTAAGTTAGACTAGAGAGACTAGAGACAGCTCAAACAAAGTTATATTCTTCAACCAGATTTAGATTTTTTTGGGGCCTTAAATTTGTAGACTAGGCCTACTAGTAGGCCTAGGAAGGAAGGAAGATAGAGATACCATGCATGTACATGTAGGCCTAATTAATCTTTGCTTTTTCTTTCTATATTTTTCCGTCTATATTTATGGTATTCAAACTATAGGCATGCAGAATACTTGGGAGTCTGGAAAGATGCTTGCTGCTTCCACCCAGTCAAAGATATCAGTGTTTGCTTCAGCCAGAGCTTCATGTTCCAGTTGACTAGGAGAGAGTTCACATCATGTACGATTCAGTATGAATCAGCGTGACCACTCACAATTTTTGATATACCCAATGACTGGGTCGAAATTACCCAATATTCAGCAAAAATTGACCAAAATTACCCAAGCTTTCTGAAAATGCATTAAAATTTGAAAAATACTTGTTTTCGCATGTACAGTTTCCCTTTTAGTTCAATTTATAAACCATTTTTTATTGTAATTGTTTGTGTTAATTATTAAATTTAATATTCATGAGGTAATAATATGGATAGAAAAATACGCCCTCAGTCGGCCAGTGTTATCAGTGATCAAGTTTTATTATGTAATGCATTAATTAGGTAAGATCAATGGTAACACAAGTCACAAATGAACAATTCTGAACTCATGTTTATAGCAATTAACAGACATTTAACAATGTTATGTGCACTTCGTTGAGTTTTGCTTACTTTAATGGACTGAAATATACTTTGTTACTTCTTAATTCTTTCTCTATGACAAAAATACTTAATTTTCTTAGTAAAAATAAAATACCCAAAGATTTTAACGGAATACCCAAAAACCCAAGACCAAGTCAAAATACCCAAGATCTTGGGTAAATACCCAAGCAGTGGTCACGCTGGTATGAATCATCCAAGGCAGAAGGCAATTGGAAGGAGTAGTGCCAAAGTGCGAGCCAGCGAGTCATGCGAGCCAATGTGCGAGTCATGCGAGCCAGCGAGCCATACATTTTTTTTTTTTTTTTCAGGTTATGCAGTTTTGCAAACACGTAGGCCTAGCCTATATTCTTTGGCCTAGTAGATGCAAATGAATAACACACCGGGGAGCTTTGCCTGTGTAGTCCAGCCATGTGCAGTACATAATTATACTTTTGACTTTTTCAAATCGTCGATCCGAAAGTATGCAGCACTGATAGATGTTGTTAAAATACAGATATACAGATACATAAATATTTATATTTATATATATATATATATATATATACTGTATTTATTTATATATTCTTATATATATATATATATAATTTTATATATACTGTAGTTATTTATATATTTATTTATATATTTTTATATTTATTTGTATATGTATATATATATTTATATATATAAATATTCTATATTCATTTATATATATGCATATATTTATTATATATTTATTTATACATTTATTTTTATATACTTATTTGTGTATATATATATATATTTATTTATATATAT
>NW_022696035.1:25479-27258 GCF_011630105.1 Anneissia japonica | reverse complement strand
TATAAATAAATACATAAATGAATATATGAATAATTACAGTATATATAATATAATAATACAGTATATATAACTAAATATAGATATATATATATATACAAAAAATATATACAGCACATAAATATATATAAATATATATACAAATAATTATATAAATAAATATACAAAAAAATATACAAATAAATATATAAATGAATATATAAATAATTGTATATATAAATAAATGTATATATAAATATACAAATAAATTTATAAATATATAAATAAATATAAAAATATATAAATAAATATATACAGTATATATAAAATAGTATATATATAAATAAATATATGAATAAATACAGTTTATATATATAAATATATCTGTATGTATGTATATGTATATCTGTATTTTAACAACATCTCTATCAGCGCTGCATACTTTCGGATCGGCGTCCAAAAGTGTATGTACTGCGCATGACTGGACTACACAGGCAAAACTCCCCAGTAGAAAAAAAAGGATTTAAAATGTATGGCTCGCTGGCTCACATGGCTCGCGTATTGGCTTGCATTATTCGCTGGCTCGCACTTTGTCACGACCCAATTGGAAGTGCCACAATGAGCATGTTATGCTACTAGGCAATATATAAGGCATATGAACATAAAGCTAAAAACGCAAATAAGCAACTCTTATGTACGCTGAGATTGGTATTTTTTTATGTGATAGTATGTTTATTTGTAGCGATAAGCATCTGTGCTGTACATGAATATACTCTTATTTAATAAAAATACGATTTATTACATTCTTCATTGATTGTTCATTTTATTCAGCTGTTTAAAAATCCTATTACTGTACACGCTGGTCTTGGTCTCGAAAATTGTGGGTCTTGGTCTTGGTCTCGGACTTCTGGTCTTGTTCTTGGACCTCTCGGCCTTGGTCTTGTTCTCGGGATGTGTGGTCTTGGTCTTGGTCTCGGATGGCCTGGTCTTGACTACAACACTTCTCAATATTCTCTCTATAACAGAAAGTTTCACCAGCCCACGTGTTTTGTTGCGACATCGTAAATGACCTCGAGGACCAAAAATTCCCGAAAAGTAGTTTGTTATTGTTTTGAGCGACGCGATTTCAAACAGAAACAGCATGTTTCAAAATTGTTTATGAGTGAACGTAATTATGAAAATAATTATTTAGACAACCCAAACCATTGCTTGAATGTCGTAGCAAATGTAGTAGGAATCCTAGTAGGAATCCTAGTACAGTACAGCACTGTAGTGAGTATAATTACAAATACTAGGCCTTATTAATTGGGCTAGCATGGGCCCAAGCTAGACAGACTGATATTTTTAAAAGTTACACAACGACTAATACATTTATTAAATAATTTAAATACATATACCACGATAAATTACGTTTGTTGGTAAACCACCAAAATTATATTACGAAAATCAAACCAAGCCGGCTCCGTGGTTCAATTTTGAGTCGAAATTTTTTACGAGGAGACTTGCGAACCATTTCGCGGATACCCCATCTGGGTTGATTTGCTGTCGTGTCGATCGTTTCGGAGATCGTGCGTTGTTCAATAATGGCTTTTGAAAGAATAGAAATTCTTGTTTTAACAAGAACTTGCTTGGTCAAGAAATATGATTTAGGACATTAGATTCTGTATTTAAAAAGTAAAGTTTTGGTTCTTAGGGCTTACCAAGGACCAGCCCATGATGAGCCTAGGTTTCAGGCCACTATTTTTATTTTTACCTCCGTTCTAATAGCCGGCGCAAAAATCGTAATAGACGGAGATTGCGCCG
>NW_022696035.1:17745-24101 GCF_011630105.1 Anneissia japonica | reverse complement strand
TACCAACATTTAATTTACTTTGCCTTTTTTCATATATTTATATAATTTTCATAAGAATGCAATAATTTGTACGAGTTAAGAAATAATACAAAAGAAAAATAAATTGCAAAACAAGTATTCAAATAATGGAGAAATGGTTTAAGACAAGTATTTGATTTTTGTTTCCCTTTTACACATCAATACCAATAAACCATTTATCAATATTAATTTATCATTTATAAATGCTTGAAATAGTTTTTTCCAAGTTAACCTTGTGTTCTCTTTATACCAACATTTAATATATTTTGCTTTTTTTTAATATATTTATATAATTTTCATAAGAATACAATCATTTGTACAGGTTAAGAAATAATACAAAAGAAAAAAAAATTCAAACTCCCAACCAAGTTACAAAAGCACAAATGAAATCGCTTCGCCAAAACGCCTTACCTAAAGAATTTCTGATCATGTGCTGTGATGAAACCCTATCACATTACTTAAGTCTATTACATACCACACATAGGCCTAGGCCTACATGAAATTTAGCTTTTTTATCTCTCTGATGGAGTCCTCGGCAGGTTAAGTCTAGGGACGTCACTTAAATTTGTTTAGAAGTGGTTTAAGGGTCATAGTCCTCATAATGTATGACACAAGGAATATTTAATCGATTTAAATCAGCAGTATTAACATTTTTAAAATACATATAATTTACACCCAGTCCCCCTTCCGGATTATTTTTACTTCGCATAGAATTAGTAATACATCAAATTCGCCAAATAAACTTAGTATAAGGCTGATTGCCAAGAAAGAATAGAATATAAGCATCTATGAATCTTTAAATTTCGTAATCCCACCACTTTTATGTGACTTTGAAAGGCAAGTAATGTTACTTTTCGTTTTGATTATTTTTGTTTTCATGTGGCAATATAATTTTTTCTCTTCTAGTATTCGCTTTAATAACAAGCTATAATTAATTATATTGTATAGTATGTTTGGCTAGGCCTAGAACTTAGGCCATGTTGATGGCAGTCTGATCTTATCTAGCTAACCTATAGTGGAGCCATGGTATGCATTCGACGGCCTACTTCTCGGCCTAAATACAAAACTACAGAAATCTAATGCCTTCAAAGGTCTAGGTAGTAGGAAAAAGTACAGTAATTTAAAACAATAGCTCGGAATATGGCCTAAATAATTGTAAAAGACCTAATTATGTAACTCAAATAATAAACCTGGCTAGCCTAGACTTGTAGTCTTTTGTGCTTAAATATAACAATTATAAATTATATGGTAAATTTATTAAGGCTCATGTATGATACATCACATAATTTCATTTTCACAAATATTTTTTTATTTCTTTTACATTTCAAGGATTTGAAGCAAAAGTCAGCAGCAAGATGAGGAGTATTCCATTAATCACCAAAAAGAGAATCCACTGGCCTTGGGAAAGAAAACAAGGCAAAACAATGCATGTTCAGATGACCTATGGCAAGTTTATAAAAGATCATTATGAGATTTCATATCGTAACCCAGTTGCTCAACATCTATGCATATATTTGATTTGCCCGATCCGTTGGTTGCAGTTGTATATGGTTAATACTGACTTTACGTACTTATCAAGTGTGGCGTTAAAGGAGCATGTATTATGTGTAAAGTTACTCAACACTTTTCTATTTTTTTTTATTTACATTTCAATTATTTTGGACAGCATATTGTAAGATATACGAACAAAAAATATTTAAAACACCTAAAATCTGCATTTTGCTTCTGCAATTTATCCGCCAAACAAGTCTTAGCATCAGGTGGCAAGTCCATCAATAGGGCTTGCACGTTGTCTGTCCCGGTCGCGATTTTTTTCCCGTACGAAACATTTGCATGAAACTTTACTCGGGCCATCTCGGATTGACTAGACTGAGTTCGATACGAGGAACAGGAGCAGACACTTCGCAATATCGTGACGCTCGAGTTTTACTATTACTGTATTGTTCTCTCTACGGTAGGCTCTATGATGATATCTTAACGGATTTATGGGATGTACGTGTGTAACTAACTGTGACCTTCTTGATGTTATTAAATGTTAGTACTGTATAATATCTACAACAACAGCTAGTACTCCCTTTTATAAAGTGTAGATGGGTACAGTAATACCATGGCTAGATTGAAAGAGGATGCCTAACTACAGGCTGAGTAAGTCCTACCTAGGCCCCTCCTTAAACTATAGGCTTAGGTCCCTGGCTCCTAGGCAGACACCAACAGTCACGCTTCACATACAGACGTTGATTGAAATTTTGGAAAAAAAATTGAAGCATGAAATAAAAATTAGAGTGCATAAGCGAAATATTATTAAATAAATAAAATATACCATTCCGGCGTTATTGAACTTGGCCAATATCGTTGTAATGTAATTAATGTTAAATAATAATAATAATAATAATGATAATAATAATAATAATAATAATAATAATAATAATAATAATAATAATAATAATAATAATAATAATAATAATTTCAGCATTAATTACCTTGGCCTAAGCCTTGTTCAAGAACCATACTATTAACCATACTATATACTAGGCCTAAATAACTAGCCCAAGGGGAATAACTTTTGTGTTATTTCCCCTTAACGTCAATTTTTTAATTGTTCTCTAATTCCTCCATTGATTCCATCTTGAATTCCATCTAAGTTCCACTTAAGGTAGGCCTACAAGTTGGTTTTAGTAACATAATAATAATTATTAATAATAATAATAATAATAATAATAATAATAATAATAATAATAATAAACAATAATCATTTCGGCATTACAATTTACATGAATTTAACATGGTCTAGCCTTGTAATCAAGAACCTGCAGATTACTATGCCTGATATTAATAACTAGGCTTAGGCCTCATTTATACATTCATTGGTGCTCTGCCATTTTGGCAGGCCTTATAACATCCAGTATTTTAGAGCTGCCTATTCTCAGCTTTTTGAAAATAACTGTCACCCTGTTTCATTTGATGAAGAAACGCCCCGAGCGCCGCGCTTTTCTTCTCTTTCCCCAGAAAGAGTATGATATTTTTAGTAGATAGTAGGCCTAGGTATGCAAAACCCAGACCTAACTAAAAAATAAAAATTGTCACAGTATGTAACTGAAGTTTCATTACTCGTGCAGCTCAATCAAATATTATATGTCATTTTAAACGACCCATTAGTATTCTGAGCACATCAATGTATTTTTAAAAATTTGACAGCGACGTTCTCTCAGAAATTGTTTTGTAGACGTTTATCATTTGATGACCTTTTGACTTCCTGAATTCTGTAATACTGTATGAGATTTTCGGGTCGATCAGTCGAGACGGCCCGAGTGGAGTTTCATGTAAATGTTTCGTACGGACAAAAAATGCGTCCCGGTCTCATCCGCCAGCCAGAATTTGACCCATATGGTCGATCCGCTCAAGCCGGTCAGTGGTCGATCTCCTCCAGTCGGCCTGGCCTAGCCAAGTGAACCGATTGAACCACCCGCTCTAGTTGGCTCTGCCAGTCGCGACCAAAAAATACGTTCTAAAATCTGCATCTTCTGATCGGCACTAAATTCGAGGAGGACCGAAATAAATGTAATATTTTCAATAAGGTAAAATGTCACTGGTTCTGATTTGAAATCTACTAAATTTGTTACCTATTGCAAACTCCAGCGTAGCAGACTGGACAAATGATATTATTTTTTGGAAGTCTGTAGAAAAATATGTACATGGCATAGCCTAAAAATTTTATTCCCAAGTCAAAGGTTTAGTCACATTTCATTCAGCCTGATGAAGTCTTGTTAAAAACGCCGAAAGCTAGTTAATATCAACAATTTGTTTAAAAATATGTGAAATATACCGTTAAACAAAGATGAAACTTACACGAATATATATAAATAAATATAATAAAGAATATGTGAGGTCTCAACACGAAATGAGACGCATCGTTGGTGAAATCATTTATTTTTTGAGATATTCACCAAAATAGGTCAAAGGCAACATTTTTACAATGTTGATTTCAATGTTTTTGAATAACTTGATACTTATATTTTATGATTGTGTACTTTTTAAGTGAATTTTCTTGTTAAAACGGTGTTCTCCTCGCATATTCTGTAATTCTAGTCCTATTATTTGTACAGGTTAGTTTTTTGAGGTCGATTTTCTCAAAACCTGCTTCTCATAACCTAAACTTTAAATATTGCTCATATCTCTGGATCTATTTATCCTAGGGCAGCCATTCAAAGACCAAATTAAAGCTTATAATGTGATCTACCAAAATATAATATAAACTCATTTTTCTTAAATTTTCTAACGATGAGACTAATTTTGTAGTGTGACCTCACATAAAATAAGAAATTTATATATTACAGTAATATAAAACAATAAGTTACTATACTACTATGATACTATTCTATTAACAGATAATGTGATCATGTTACATTATAGTAAACATTAATTAAACGATTGGCTAAGATAATGATTGATTTGTTTAATTGTGAAATTTTGTCTGTATTAGTAAGCTAGTAGCATTGCTTGCATTGTATTGTGTGCTACATTCAATGGACAAGCAAGCATTTTAAGTTCACAATAAACTCTCATGCAAGAAGCATTCTCAAATTTTTTATTTGTTGTAGTAATCAAACACAAGAAATATTTGATAATAGGACCACAAATTACAAAGGTCGTTAGTAAATGCATAAGATGTTTGCTGACGCCAGCTGTCAGAAAAGCAAGTTGGTGTAAATTAATATCAGTTCGTCGCCGAGTATCATAACCCATGCCAAATATTGTAATAAAACGCAATCCTTTTTCCTAATAGTATTTTTTATACCCTATAGGCATTACCATCAATAACGCCAAAAACGTTAATGCAGGTGTTTGAAAAACAAAAGAGTCTAGCCTTGGAATATTTCCAAAAAAATGGACAAGATTTTGGTGAATCGTTTAAGAACTACATGACAGAATTGGAAGGCAGCATTACTAAGGAATACCCGCAATACAATTCAATAATTGACGTAAGTAAGAGACTTTATGGCCAATGGCTTAGCTTTTCACTTTGAAATAAAATGCCAATGAGCAATCAAGCAATAATCGGAACGGTGGTGTTCCCGTGCTGTTCATTAACTTGCTTTAATAGGTTGATGAAGAAATTTTTGTTCATGTATTTCAATGTACTTTTGTGTCTGACCTACCTGTAACCAGCTTAAAATGCTCTAGAAGTTGATTTGCCTGTTGTTTATAGTTCAGCGGCTCCGAGAACCCCCTTGTACCCCTGCTTTATACCTGTCATTATTTTTTTTTCAGTTACCTTTATGTATAAGCTTTAAGAAACACCTTGTTAGTCAAGCGTTTTCTAGTGCATGTAAACCAACATCAAATATGGGTACCTTTTTTGTTCAATATTAGGATTTATATGTGGTGGTGGTGTGGGGGGGGGGGTAACATTTGTCCCACAAATTTGTATTAACTGAACATATTTTCTTGTTTTGGTATCAAAGTGTAGAATAATACTTTTCCCATCATTTGGTAATGGGACAATGTAAAACGTCGTTAATTAGACCCTATGTCACAAGAGGTCAAAAGGTTTAGCTATTCCACACTTTATTACTAATAATAACAAAATATAATCAGCTAAGAGTTGTTGGCATAAATGTTACCTACCTACCCTAGATTAATCTTAATGCATGACATGGACACACATACCTTTAGAGTACTCCATTATTTCCAGGGAACAGTGAATTTTGTTCCATAGTTATTTCATGCTTGCTAGTTAATTATGTATCTTAATTCTAAAAAAATTACTTAATAATTTATAATAATAGAGCAGCCACCTCTAAGGTACATAACTACTATTTAAAGCTAGTTAAGTTATTTTTCATTCGTATCAAAATCCAATGGTGAATGCATACTATAGACCCAATCACATATTTTCGGAGCCATAACGTAGTAGTGACTGGAGCAAAGATGTTACAATAATATCTATACATGTATTGTAATATATAATTTATTTCAGTTAACTTTTATCAAAAAATCTTTAAAGGAATGTCCTCTATTACTACATAAGCCTACATTAGTGAATTCCGTATTATTATGGTTTACACCTGTGGAGAGTGTTCGATGTAGATCTTTGGTTGATGACCTTTTGACCTTATGTGACATAATTAACGATGTAATTACAATGTGCTTTATACCAAATGATAGGAAATGTATTATTTTACACCTTGACACTAAAACAGGTACCTAACTTTAATTTGGGTTTACAGGTACTAACAACCAGAAATCGCTTGACTAACAATAATATATATAATTATATGTATGCATGTATATATATATATATTATGTCTATATATATATATATATATATATCTTATGTA
>NW_022696035.1:9191-17338 GCF_011630105.1 Anneissia japonica | reverse complement strand
ATATATAATTTTTCTACGTTTTTAGTTAAAGGGCTATGAAAGTGAATTTGTCGTTTATGCAAGATTTTACGACTAAAACAATAATTGTTTGGTTTTTTTAAGAATGCTGAAGAGAACAACAATGCGGCTCATAATAAAGCACTAACACTTTATAGAGATGAAATGCAAAAAGTGAGTTTTATTTTCAGTAATTGTTAATGTTATGTTACAATAATTTATTTTATTTGCAATAGACATTGTTTAGATATTGATATTTTTATATATTTATATAATTATGGTTGCTTTAGTTAACTACAGTGCAATTTTGATATTTTTAACTTTAGTTGCTATATTTTGAAGGAATAATTCATGATTTATATTTGATTGTTAATATGAATAAGAGCTTGTTGCATTTTTTCAGAAATATGTAAATATTCGTGGCTTTCCTACAAGACATAGAGAATCTGAAAATGCTGCACATTGTATGTACAAACAAGCTGCTGATAAGGGATTTCATTCATATCAAAGAAACAATACAAGTTTAGGAAGTGGAATTGATGCTCTACATAGCGAATTTGCAAAGCACAGACATTTTTTTAACTGGTTTAAGTCTCAAATTGGAAAAAAATACAAAGTTGTGATCCCTGATAATCTTTTTAAATAAGTTATCAAAAATACATAACAATACATGTATTTTAATATTACAACCTAAGTAAATGTATGTATTTCATTTATTGCTATTGTCTTTAATGACACCATCAGTAGACATGGTAATTTGTTGGAATATGTTAGTGTAACAGAATAGAAAAGTAATCTTTTAAACATTACCCATTTCAATTATCCAATGTGTGTAGTAATATAAGCTTTTTAGTTTTCCATATTATTTTACTTGCATATGGTACAGTACTTATAAGAATATTAATATCATTTAATTAATAATTTATAAATTTTACTACTGGATGATGGTAACTAAAGTGATTAATATTTGAGAATCTTCTAGAAATAATTGTGTTAAGATTTAGAAGTTTATCCCAGATGATAATTTAAGTTTTTTTTTTATATCAAAGATACGAATACTCGTACTGTGAAAGTGGCTATTACTTAGAAAAAATCCAAATGCAAGAAATCATGCATAGGCCTATCTATTTTAAACATTAAAACTAATGATACCCTATGATTTGGTGAGTGTTTTATGTCTGTTTGCAGTGTATTTATTACAATGAGTGAGTTCAATTCGAATGAGGTTGGCATAGTATTAGCAGAGTGTCTAACAGAAGACGAATTGATGTTGCAAAGATCTTCTATTTTTATTCACCTCCGTGTGTAGTAATTAAGGACAATAATTTTATGTTTTCTCTTATTTTACTTGCTTATGACACTTTTATTGTTAGTAATGAACATTAAATAAGACTACACATATAGAACATAGACATTTTTACAATTTCAATACTACTGTATTATAACTAAAAATGATCAATATTGGTTTAAGAGTTATATCCCTTTAGTATTTTAAAATTATTACATTTGCATTCGATTGAATTTCGTCATTTAAGCTTCATAGAATTATAATTTAGCGATCAGCTCCTAATCATAACTATTAAATAAGAATTTTTGATCTGTAGAACTATTAGAAAAATTTCAAATGTAAGAAATCTTGCTTTTGTACCTCCTTTATAGTACTGTGTGTTGTCCACTTAATGCTTTTGTGTGTAATTTTTTTGTTTGCTGTGTACGTATACCCTTATAAATAATTCAAATTGGAGGAGTTCGGCATCAGTGGCGGAGCCAGCGGGGGTGAGGTGGCATAGGAACCGCCGTTGTAAAATGACACAACGAGGTGCATCAGACAAAACAATCAATTTTAATATCCAAATAACGAGATTTTAACTGTAAATCCATAATACTGTGGTTGAAAAGCACATTTCTGGGTCGTACAAAGCTTTAAAGACTCTCCCATGAACCCTACCAGGGACTGTTATTCTTGTTCTTCCAGGATCGATCCTGATCCTGATTGACCCCCCCCCCCCTTCCTCCACCTCGGTTCGAACCCCGTTGGCAAATTTTGAAGCCACTCATATTTAGCATGATATTTATACACTCTCCTCAAGTGTTAACCATAATAATACGGAATTCACTAATGTAGGCTTATGTAGTAATAGAGGACATTCCTTTAAAGATTTTTTTTTTATTATTTTACTTTCATAGAATACATTGCTATTTGAAATTAACTACTATCATTATCATTAGTAAAATAGTGATTTTACAATTTCATTTACTGAATAATGGTGACTAAGGTGATCAATATTATTTCATTAAAGGACAAACGTAAAATCAAATATGCCGTCACAATTGTCATCCTTGATTAAAGCTCAATTCACACTATATTTTACGTGACAGATTTGTATGAGGTGCCAATGTGTAGCGTTTATGATGTCTCATTAATCTCAAATATATTGTCATTTATTTGTCACATACAATTGGATCGTAGACAAACTGAGGCTTTATACCTGTTCGCCGACTGAGCATGACAAATGAAATGAAAATCCTAATGACTCAAACACTGTCCTCATGTGTTAACCATAATTATACAGAACAGTTTATTTTACGGTGCCCACTGCTGAGCGGGAAATTTTGAAATGGAGGATGGCAACAGAGAAAATATGATACTGATTGTGTTATAGTACAATAATAGACGGAGAAGAGCTGTAAGGAGAAATCCGAAATGATGGCTGTGCCCACTTTAAAAAAAAATTATTGAATGGACAGCTTGATGTTACCTTCAATTTTCATATCCTCTAGGAGAATGACCCACAGCTGTAATAGGATATGCTTTCGAAGTCGGGGCCTAGGTAGAAAAGGGCTGCTCTGTTACACATACATAATGCACAGCAAATAAGAGCTCGGAAAGAGAGCCAACCAATCAACTAATGAATGTACCTGTACGAATAGACGCCGACTTGTCAGTGGCAACGTGGAAAGAATATTTGTAAAAGATACGTTATTGCAAATCTTTTCGTTCATATTAGTGGAAAATAAGTAAGCGCTCGCAAACATTTTTCACAAAACTTTTTTGTTTTTTAGCACAAATATAATATTCGCCCAGTGGAAAACTCTGCCTTTAGAGATTTTACATCATCATTGTAGTCGTAGTTAATGACGTTGTCATCGTCATCATTAGCATTATACTGCCTCATGTTCGCACATACATAATTTTACTTTAAAAACATCAGTTTTGGTAAACTTTTTTTCAAAAATCAGGAAAACTCTGTAACTCTGTTAGTATTTATTAAGGGAATTTGGTCTCAAGTTACTCAGAATACATGTATTTCTATTTGCTTTAATGGAACATTTTCTGTAAAAATAACCAGGAAAATATTTATTACGAAAAACACCCAGAATTAAAAAAAAATATTTTTTTGTGATTTATTATTGTCACTTCAGCTATCTTTTACCATCTTTGAATAAGTGGAAACAATCAATGGCTTGGAAAAAAAGGAAATTAGATAAAACGTGTTTTTTGGGCAAAAAAAAAACCGAATTTTTTGGTAATAATTTTATTCCTGGTACTTTCTGGGAAAAATGTTTTATTACAGCGAATAGAAACATGATCCTTCCGAACATTTTTGGCACCAAAATAAACTCTCTATCACCAATAGTAACTGAAATAGAAAGGGTTTGGATTTTTTTCCCAAAATGGGTACTTTTGCATAAAAGCGGCCATTTTGGACCCGGGACCCAATTTTACGATTGCTACATGGCCAAAATGGATGATTAAAGATATCAAGAGCATGAAAAAGCAGGTCTATATAAATTGCAGTGTATGTACACGTAAACCATATCTAGCTGCTGGACTATCACAATTGAAAACATAACGACAACATGTTTAGTATAGGTGTTTTCTACTTTCAACACTACAGACCACAACATATTTCTGGATAAATTAGAACAATATGGTATTAGAGGTATAGAACTAAAATGGTTTCGTAGCTACCTAAGTAAAAGAGAACAATATGTAAATATTGAGAGCTGGCATGTAACTCTAAAAAGCAAAATAAAATGTGGAGTACCACAAGAGTCAAGGCGCTCTGTTCTATATAATATTTATACAATAATACTTTATTGCGCTTTGATCTTATACAGTACAAATTGAAGTTAAGCATTAGAAATTACCAAATAAGAATGTACAGAAAATGAAATCTCGTATGCAATTAAAACATGAGGGACAAAGGGAGAAAAGTGGAGGACAATCAAACCGATACAAGAACATTAATAAGAATAAAAAACGCTAAAAGCAATTGGGGTTAAAACAACCGGTTAAAACAGGCAAACACCTAAGTAAATCACAATAAAAATCTATTATAATTATTAGCATTATATTCATTAATTTCTTTTCATTACAATAATTAAATATATTACAATAATTATCATTAAAATCTTATTCTAATTATTATTAACATTGGATTCATTATATTCTTTTCATTACTCTATTTAAATATCAAAACACTTAAAATCATTCACAACAATAACTATAATTAAAATCAATATATATTATTATTATTAAAATTCAATTCATTATATTCTTTTCAATATTCAATTTAAATATAAAAGCACTAAAAATGATTCATAACAAAGGAAATGGGCAGTAACAGTTTAAAAAAGAAAAGCAATTGGGACACAAAAACCGCAAATAAAAAAGAGAAAAAAGAAAACAGCGGGTCAAACTACTCGGCTGGCAAAGTATTGCACAAATTAGTTCAAAGTGGTCATATTATTATTATTATTATTATTATTATTATTATTATTATTATTATTATTATTATTATTATTATTATTGTTATTATTATTATTATTATTATTATTATTATTATTATTATTAATTTTTAATTTAATTACTTATTAATGACATTGTAAATGTATGCGAAAATGTAACATCCATCCTGTTTGCTGATGCCACATTGCAGGTTGAGGTCCATGGCTAAATGGAAAAAAAGGATTAGCCTTTATCTGGTGATTAATCTCCTAGGTTTTCACACCTACATATAAGCAATCCTTGACTGATGCACATTTATTTTATAATGTTATGCCATAAATTATATAGTGGGCTACGAATAATGTTTTATTTCATGATTTTGAACTTTTTCACGCTTTTCCCGTTAAAATTGGTCAGGTACTTACGAAGATATAATATTAATCATTGTTTTTGGTAAGGTTTTGGTCAGCTATTCGATATAATACCCTACACCCCTCTGCTGATAACCATTCAAGCAAGGCCTGACTTATCAGCTAGACAGAGAAACGTAGTACGAAATGAATAGAAAAGCGTTCATGAAGTGGTACGGTGTTTTGAGGCGATAGGTCTAAGCAATAGGTCCATGGTCTAAGCCTAGGTATTTTTACACAGTTTTGAAGAAGATGGAATTGTTTAATTAAGGAAAGTGTTCGTTCTGATTGACACTTTTTACCAGAATAGCAATGGGTCAAAACAGCAATGAACCAAATAAAAATAATAATAAAAATAATTATAAAAATAATAATAATAATAATAATAATAATAATAATAATAATAATAATAATAATAATAATAATAATAATAATAATAATAATATTGGGCGAAACACAATATAAAAGTAGTAGACGTTTAAACAATTTAAAATTTAAAATAGTGACAAAATGATTATATAATGACATTAATTAAAAATAATAATAATGAAACAGTACAGTAGTAGTAATAATAATAAGAAGAAATAGGCCTTATAACAATATCACAAAATACAAATTAAATAATAAAAATAAACACAATAATATCAGTGAACGTTCAAATTAATAAATCTTTAAATTACAGACAAAAAAAATATACCCGATATATATTATATGTCATAAAAGTTTATTGCCGTTTTGAACTGAGACCCTCCTTAAAGTACTGATCGACTTTGAGGGCTGCAGAGTGATGATCATTTGGTACATTGGTGAAGAATGTCGATGAATTTCTTGAAAAGAAATTTCCAGGGTGTGTTTTGAAAAGAATTTGGGAACATTTGAACTATTTCAAATGCTAGAGCCTTTAGAGGTATTCTAACCAATGATGAGACTTTCAGCAGGTTTATGCTTTGAACGAATGCCTGTGTTATAGTAGCGGCCTAGCAGCAATGCCTGGATAAGGTGATCCGTGGGTATAAATAATATTATAAATAGTACTAGGCCTAGGTAATAGGCTTAGCCTAGTTAGCTCTAGTAGTAGTAGGTCTAGGCACAGGAGTATAGGAAAAGGAGGATAGGCCTTTTCCACGAATTATCGGTATACATTTTGAAGTGATGACAGACATTGCGAATCAGCGGTGCGTAACCAACAGAAATAAGATAAGCTTTTGGGCTGATTTTCTGACATCATGTTATTTAAAATATTATAACTCCATAACGGGGCGTCGTATCCAAAATATTTTTCCAGTAAAATGTTCTTAAAAGACTAGTCTACACCACTATATGATTAAAAAAATATTGAAAAATGTTTGTGACCTTTGAAATCAAGATGGAAAAGTCTGTCTAAGTAGTGTCAAAATAGGCCTATGCATTACAGTGCAGTAGCATAGTACAGTACTTTCGTGTTACTGTTCCAGGTACCGATAATATTTAGATTTCTCTTATTATAAAGTACAAGTTATGTTTTATAAAGAAGTATAGTATAGTAAATCATGTTTTTAACACAGGATATTCTCATATGCTAACTAAAACAATGCTAGTCCAGAGTATTACTAGTACTACTGCAAATTAAATTTTTGTATAGACTTAATTTATGTTTATTGTTTTGTATGCAAGGTAGGATTGTTATTATGTTATTGTCAGTTTCTTTTTATGTACCTATCATGCTCACTTGTGTTTTTTTTCCCTATTTGCAGCAGACTTAAATTTATGAAAGGGAAAATGAAAGGATGGATTCAACTGTGCGTGAACTCTTGAGTGTTCCTCAGCACTGACAGAATACCCCAAACTCGCCAAAATAACATTATGATTTTTTAAATGTGTATTTGATGACATTTCGTGTATGTTGGACTAAAAACATTTTTTTGTTCACAGTAATCATTGAACATATAGCTTGCTATCAGTCAATCATGTCTTAAATGTATAGTTCTGGGAATCGTTAACAAACAATTATTTTAACATTATTTTGTAGTTAATTCCAGTAAACAATGTAATTACAAATAACTTTAAACTGTTTACTTGAAATAAAGTTTATCTACTTTCACTCAATAGACTTTTTAATATATAGCACTTTCTACACTATTGTTTTCTGAAGTTTCATTTCCTTCAAAATTTTTTTTAAGATGTATGATTTTTTCTTGTGTGTGTTCAATTAGAAATGTTTAATTTCATGTTGAGTATCTGGGTTTCCCTCTATCGACAATAATTATTAGGAAAAAGTTAACTATAAGTATGAAATAGCTTAGTGAAATTTTAATAACTTCCTAATACATGCAGTTGTGTATCGAGGATTTTTTCTGGGTGGGTCGTGATCATAATTTTTTGGACCTTTTCACAATGAAATAACAGCAAGAGGTGATTAAAATATCAATACAATTTGCTTGAAGCAGATGGCAGGCTCAGTTTCAAAATTTATGGAATTGAGATAGATTACAGTATGTTGCACAATTGGCAAAGTTGTTGGACTCATTGTTGGTACCTCATCAATGATTTTTTATTTATGTCATTGTGAAAAGCCCCTAGAAAAAAATGTCTGGAAAAAATGTGAACCTTTGAAAATTGTTGGGGGTCGTACAACCTCCCGACCCCCCTTGCATACACCCATGACATGAAAATATTGCAAGAAGTAATTTAATCAGTCAATTTAATGGGTGCTACAAACCACCACTACAGTATTTTGTTTTTCTAATTACATCATATGCTATATATTGCGTAATTCCATGGTAACTGAAATTACATTTCATCCTTTATTATATTCACATAATTACCCACTTTATATTAAAACCATAGGAAAATGTTACAATTGATGGTGCTAACCACAAAAACCAATAATTAAAAAAAATATCGAAAAAAAATATGTTGAAGAAACATACAAAACATGACTTGTATGCCATGAAATACTGTATTAGTATACTAGAAGTACAGTTAATTATTACAAATTTGTTAAATTGTTTGTAAAATAGTATTGACAC
>NW_022696035.1:0-9016 GCF_011630105.1 Anneissia japonica | reverse complement strand
TAGGCTATATGTTTGTAGAACTGATTTTTTTAAGACACAAAAAAAGTTTTTAAGAGATACAGTTTGGAATATTTTAATATAAGGAGGCATAACCACCCTATATTCTACCTTTCCACCAGTTAAGTTAAATAATAATCTTATAATGAATTTTTAATAATGTCCTAATTTCATAGGCAAAATATTTGCATTTGGCTTTAAAGTTAAATAAAGGTATCCTAATGAAATTTTAATAATCTTCTAATTAGCTGTATACACATAAAAAATGTTTTTAGTGATTGTAATTTAATCTGCCAAGTACAGGTACCTAATGTTACAAACAACCCAATACAATAATATTGTAATTATGTGTATACAATTTAATTATTTAATAGTGCAGCAAGAATGCCTTTTTAGCTGTATATACATAAAAAAAAATGTTTTTTAGTGATTGTAATTTAATCAGCCAAATAATGTAAAGGCACTTGGCTTTAAAGTTAAAAAATAATATCACAATGATTTTTTTTATAATGTCCTAATTAGCTGTATATACACACAAAATGTTTTTAGTGATTGTCATTTCATCAGCCAATAGGCACTTCAAAGTTAAATTATGATATCCTAATGAAATTTTAACAATCTCCTAATTACTGTAGCTGTATATACATACAAATTTTTTGTATAGGTACACTTGGCTTCAAGTTAAATAATAATCTCACAATGAATTTTTAATAATGTCCTAATTATCTGTATATACATAAAAAAAATGTTTTTTAGTGATTGTAATTTAATCAGCAAAATACTGTATAGGCACTTGTCTTTAAAGTTAAATAATAATATCACAATGATTTTTTTAATAATGTCCTAATTAGCTGTATATACATAAGATATTTTTAGTGATTGTAATTTCATAGGCCAAATATTGGCATTTGGCTTTAAAGTTAAATAATGATATCCTAATGAAATTTTAATAATCTTCTAATTAGCTGTATACACATAAAAATGGTTTTTAGTGATTGTAATTTAATCTGCCAAGTGCAGGTAGTTAATGCTACAAACAACCCAGTGCAATAATATTGTAATTATGTGTATACAATTTAATTATTTAATAGTGCAGCAAGAATGCCTTATTTTTTTTTTTTTTTTACATTATGTTGGTTTCCAGCATATCATATATATTCATTCCAGCATTTTTATTCATGATTGGCAATGTGTTGTATATTTTAGTAATCAGTTACAGTATATGTAAATAGTTTATTGTGTAAATCATATTTAAATAATAATAGAAATTTAGAACCTGAAACTTGTTGCTTTGTTTGTACATGGCGTCTCTAAACAATAAGTTCCAGAAAGGCTGCATGGATTGCAGTATGTTTTTCTTTAATGTTTGTTTACATGTTTTTGGAGAAGCTTTTTTAACTACAAAAAATGTTTTATATATAATTTGACGTACAAAAGAAACAATTCAAATTTTCACAAAATTTATTTCTTTTATTTATTTTAGGACAAAAACAAAAACAGACAATACAAAATAAGCAAGACTAGGCTTCAATAGCTAGCTGCCAGCAAATCAAAGCTAAAAATAATTAAAAAAAAAAATCCATAGTCAGCTAGCTGCCAGGGCTTCTCTCTTTAGAGATTTGCTCAACAGATAAATCCCCATTGGAAACATGTCATGCGCAGAAACCAAAAGCTCCACGGAATTGTTCAAGCGGAACTCTCAGCAAAAGTAGATTATAAAGATGTGGGTTAGGAAAAAAGTCCTGAGAAGGTCCATGAAACCATTCATGCGTTAACTTAGACATATAAAGATGTGGGGTGAATCACTCGTGTGGAACTCTGCTATCCAAGTTGTTGGCTCATTGTGTGCACTGTAGCGTGTACCTAAATACAACGGCGGGGTAAAATTAAAATGTAACAGCAGTATGTTCCACTGAACTTAAATTTCGTTCTCGGTAAAATGTGTTATACCGAGCCGATTTTTATCATTCAAAAGTCGTTATGAGGTGCTAGTTAACGTTTAATAGTATATTTGGAAAGAAAACAGTGAAATTATGTCTCTAAATATAAGTTCATATGCACCAGCCAAATATAGTAGAATTGCTTATCAGTGTGATTAATCTGTGAATAAACAATTTTAATTACTTGTGTAAATATAAAGATGTGGGTAACCCACATCTTTATACTGTATACGACTTTTCATGGACCTCGACCTGCTATGACATTTTTTTTCTTCTAAAACACAATGATGTAAAGGAAGCTTATAGACACGTAGGAGTGACACCGGCGTACTGGAGGTATAGACAGCCCTATGTGAGTATTTCTTTTATATCAAAACTCCTATTGTCGGTCAGATCGGACCTGTTCGGGTTTATTCGATCTTTACTTGTCAATGAGAAGCACCGGGTTGTGATTACAATAAACATGCAAGGACCCGTACTGATGCCTTTAAGTATAGTGCAGTTATTCGTTATCCCATAGCATTGTGGTAGCGGTTGGCGCATCGGTTGTGGCTTGGACTCCCAACCCCAACCTCGAGGTCGGGGGTTCGAAACTCTCGCTGTGCAAATCGCTTGTGTCCTTGGGCAAGGCACTTTATCTACAACGGTTGCCTCTCTCCACCCAGGAATACAAGTGGGTACCTGGTAGGTTCGAACACAACTGCGCTGATTACTAGCTGCAATATTATGGAATTCTCCCCAGGGAGCTGAGTATGTGTTCCATATGTGTTCGATCCAATGACCGGGGTAGTAATGTGAAGCGCTTAGAGGCATTGTGCATGAAGCGCTATATAAGAGCGACATATTATTATTATTATTCTCAGAACTGGGGATTGAGACAAGTAATAGTGTCATAAACGAGTCTTTTTGTGAGTTTCACAAAAAGATTCAAGTCATTTATTGGAGAGTTTTAACAGCTGCTTAATGTTATTCCCGCCGTAAATACGAATACAAATAAATACATGCATGGGTGTTGTTTCTCGGGGTGTGTTGGATGTTTTTATGTTTTATATTTTAATTATGTTGATTTTGTGTTTTATTTTATGAAATATTTTATTGGTCGGTCTTTATTTGCTTGTATTTTCTTATTGTTCTTTGAAATTGTTTTTATGTTTTGGGTTGTAGAGGTTTTGGACAGGCACATCTTCGGATGACAGTATTATACTTTTGCCCATCCTCGACAGCCCCTACCAACTTTATGGTTTTTGTTTATTGTCGGAAGACTTAAATAAATGAAAAAAAAGACCCGTAGAGGTTTTAAGAAAGTTAATTAGTGAGTTCCCAGTTCACTGTCAAGCGCTATGAGCATCTTGTTTGATGGATAACAGATATACAAATCTACACTATTATTATTATTATTATTATTATTATTATTATTATTATTATTATTATTATTATTATTATTATTATTATTATTATTATTATTATTATTATTATTATTATTATTATTATTATTAAGAAAAATGAGTGTAAGTTACCTTTCAGAGTTGTAGTTTAGATTCTGGGGCTTTCCATGACATCTCTTTATCTTCGTCAGCCATATGAATCTGGCGGTTAACTGACACGTCACCATTGATGTTCGTGGGATGACGTAGCAGGCTATTGTATATGTGAACACAAACAACAACAAATTACACAGCACATGTCAGGGGAATTCGACATAAAGAAGAGACGGGTCTAGTTATGATACGGATTTTAATAATAATAAATCATATTTGTTTTACTGCGCCAATTCAAAAATTAACAAAGGCTACAAGTGAAAAATTAACCAGACTAAAAAGCTTTAAAAAATAGTTTTCAGATTTTTCTTAAATAGAACTAAATTTTGCGGACTATTTAACAGAAATGCGTAACTGATTCCGAGCGGGCCTAACAGAAAATGAACGTTGACCATGGTTTACGTTTATTATATACGCAATATCATTAATATTAATATTTATTTATTTTTTTTCACTTTTTAAAAATTCTGACAAGAAAGATGTACTTCATGATAATGCACTGACATCTTACAGAGATGAGATTGCATAAAGTTAGTTTTGTATTATTGATTATGAATTTGCACATGATGATCGTAAAGCCAAAAGAGGAACGTTGAATTTGCACTTGATGATCGTCAAGCCAAAAGAGGAACGATTAGTACGAGGTCATCCAGTTGACTGAGATGTATCATATAAATACTGACATTTATTTCATTTAAAAAGTAAAATTGTCGATCTTATGATGTATACGATGTCAGTAATATTTACTATCTGCTTTTATCCCAGAAAAATGCTGACAAGAACAATGCAGCTCATGATAAAGCTTTGACATGTTACAGAGATGAAATGATGAAAACAGTAAGTTTTGTATTATATATAATAATTACTGATTATGGTATAACGTGACAATAGACTAACTATTATATTAAATCACTTTATTCAATAAGACATAAATTATTACAGTAGGCCTATATGAAATATAGGAGACAACGTATGTACAGGGATAGGTCAAATCTGGATCACAGAGATGTAAGGCAATAACTACGGTATTATTACTATAATTTCTTTTATTTATTTCATTTGCAAAGGACGTGGTTTAAATATACATCATTATTATTTTATTTGTGTTACATAAACTAAAATGTTGAAATTTACAGTTATTTTCTTTATTAATAGCTTATTGTTGATAAAATATTTATGTGGCATTTAAGATAAAAAAAATCATTTGCCAGGAAAGAGAATAGGCAATTAGCCTGAACAAAACAATTTGCACTATTTCCTTTAAAAAAAATCTCTCGAAGCTAGCCGAGAGATTGAATTGGGGTCTTCAGCAGAGTAGCTGCAACAATACCGATCATCCAAATGTTTATACAATTTAGAATAGATGATTTAGAAATACGGCTATTGTCTTTAAAATACAAATACCAACGAAGGCATAATCTATATATTAAATCAATTCATTAACTAAAAAACCTGGTTGTTGCTTTTTAGTGTTATCGGAATACACGTGACGTTTGGGAAAGACATAAAAATGCTCGATCTACTGCACTTTGTATGTATGAACAAGTTGCTGATAATACATTACCACCATATCAAAGAAACAAGAGATATTTAGAAAATGGAATTGTCGAAATAAGTACACAACTCAATTCCCCCCGTTATTCTGGGGCTTATCAGACGCGGAACCTGATGTGGATCCAGAGATTTAATAGATATCATATATCGATCCCGAAGTCTCTCCTTAAATGTGAACGATAATAATAATATATATAAAAAACATTTAAATAAAGCAAATATATATTACAGTAATACAACTTGAGTATAATACACTTTATAATTGTTATTGTGTGTAATTTTCTGTTTGCTGTGTACTAACACCATGACTATATTACAAAGAGTACAACTTGACTACCTTACGCTTTAATTTTGTTTAGCATTTGTGCAACAAAATATAAAATTGATTTTGCAAAAACAGTTACATGTCAATTGTAAATGTAATAAAGGACAATAACATTAGAGATTCTTGCGTTTTCTATTATTCTGTTTTTAGTAAGTAGTAACCAATCACCAATAAGAGTAAATGATTATAATTATCATTCAAATAGTAATTTTATTTTGAATTACTGAATTAAGATAATTAAAGCCATTATTATTTGCTCAAGTGTGAGACCATCTGGAAATAAATTCTGTGTTTTAGATATTTATCCCACCTATTATAATTTTGATTCCGCACATAAATAATTTTGGACGTTTGTTTTTCCATAAGCCCCCCCCCCCCATATAACCGTATACAAAATTAATTGAAGCAAAATCATTGTCAGTCAACTCATTCTATTAATATCCAACTCCATTTTTTGTATATGAAATGGTCGAGATGAATTACAATAGTCTTTATGATCTTGCAGTAACATATTCTGACAGTTGTTCCACTATTAGGGGGTGTTTATTTTAGCATAAGTATGTATTCATTTAGACATGAAAAAGTATAACGCCTCCCTCGAATAAACACCACTTAAAAACAATGTTCAACAATAAAGGCCCCGAGGCGTTTATTTGAATTAATATACGGTAGTAATTGTTTTACATGTGTTCATGAAATCACATGAATCAAAGTAATTTAAAATATATTTATTCTTTTACCTTAAGATGATTATTGCATGTGAGTCTTAGATATATTATTTTTTTATTAAGCTATAATTAATATTATTGGTGATTTTTGGTGATCAGCTGCTAATATTTAGGCCTATTTGGATAAGATGTCTTGCTCATCATACTTCCATTCTCCATTTATAGTATTTGTGTGTATTTTTCTGTTTACAGTGTACTTATACCATGTGGTAATTAAATTGAAAAAAGTTCCGCATGACTCTTACTCCTAAATATTTTGACCATTTATATAAAAAAAATAATATTTTGGAAACATGTTCCATTTTAATTCACTGATGTGTGTAGTATTATAGGACAAATACTTTAGTAAAAACACGGTGATCATTGCATCCTGTATTTATTAGCTTAATTGCATATTGGTACGTTAAATAATAATATTTATGTACAAATAAGAATATTATTAATATCAGTAAAATAGTAATTTTACAATTTCTACATTTGTTTTTATGGTATTAGTTTGTGATCAGCTGCTGATGTTTATTTAGATATGATTTCTCTACAAGAAAACTATAAGAAATCTTGCTGATGCCTACTTTATGATAATGTGGCTATCTTGCACCTTATTTTATCGACCACTTGTATAACAATAGAAAATTTGTTTTTGTGAGCATTTTCCAATAATTGTCTGATATGTGTAGTTTAAGTAGTACAATAGTTCAGAGAATTTTGAATTTTGTTGTTATTTTAATTGCATTTTGTAGTGAACATCAATCAGTGGCGCAACGCTGGGGTTGGGGGCCCGGTATGGGTTTCTCAGACTTGAGGCCCTTTCGTTGGTCTAGCCGATCGCTTTTTCCATTGTGTGGACTTTTAGAATTACTCGTTTTTAATCATGTTTGTTAATGTGTTCTAACTTTTTTCAGTGGCAGATCTACGATTTAGCAATGGTGGGTGCATAATGCAAGTGCGAAGCAGCAAGGATGGGGAAGGGTGACGTGGTTTTGGTAAGGGCACAGACATCTGTTTTGAAAAAGAGGGGGACATTTGTGAGGTGTGAGCATTTTAAGAAGTAGTACCTCTAGATGGCCTGAAATTCAGCATCACATCACGATTATTGGCAAAATGATGCTTGAACAAATTTCTCATGATCTTTTACCAGCGGTTTTCGGAAACCATAGGAATCTAATTAATATTTATTTATTTATTTATTTATTTTTGTTCTATGGATTTGTAATTCTGAAATAAAAGATGAATGAATGAATATGTGTGAGAAAATAAAACTTTAAAAATATAAACTTTGATGTACTGTCTTTACTAACTTCCAAGTCGTGAGTCTACATCCACCACAGTTCCCACCATAAGGCGGAGGTAAGAACATTTGAGGAAATAGTACCTGATGCCCATACATTTCGCTTTTATATAGTAAAATTCATCATCAAATCATTATGAAGCGCCAACAGATTTTCAATCATAGATAATTAATTGCTGTGTTGTGTACCGTAGAAATTAAAACATTGTCTTTAATGTATACTTTCTTAAGGCCTACCTACATCGCAGCCATAAGTTCACAGCATTTATTATGATTATTATTATTATTATTATTATTATTATTATTATTATTATTATTATTATTATTATTATTATTATTATTATTATTATTACTCCAAACTTTTTCAGATACTTCTCAAATTATAATAGGCACGCACACTCGGGTCGTGTATTTTAAGTAATTTAGATGTTGGTGGGTAGAGATACTGTTGTACACTCAGCACTTTTTCGTTAAAACCTGGATCATGTATGCAGTTTATTTCAACAATTTTTAGCCATCTTCTTGACTTCTGAAATTTCATTGCGGACGAAAAATGAGGGGACCACCCCTACCCTAAAAAAATATATAGGGGACGTCCCCCAAGTTCTGCGCCCATAGGTTTTGGGAGGGCGTCCCCTTCCATTTGAGATTTTTGTGGAATTAATACGGTAGATGGTCAGACGCGTAGCTGATATCTGGAAAAGCTTAAAATTATTATCGTATTATTATCGTTACCACTACCCGTAGCATGTATACCCGAGAAGCACACACAGACGAGTGATCATTGTTTTTTAACGACCGAAAATAAATGATATATCAGTGGCGGATCCCGAATTGAAGAGGGGCCCAGGGAGTCACTTTCACTGATGAAGGGTCTATACAGCCTCAGACTCATCATGGGTTGGAGCTGAAATAAGAACATTTATGAATAATATTCAATTTTTATTTTAAATTCAATTTTTTTATATTGAATATAGGTGCTATATTATAGCACCTATATTCATTCGATGTCAGAGATATTAATATACTGTTATATCAGCAAAACCTTGGCAGGATGCTTGATCGAGGACAATATTGATATTGGGCCCCTTCAGGGCAACTGGAGGTCGAGGGCTCTGCAGTTTCCGGCTATTAAGTATAATAGTATCAGCAAAATAGACATTTTTTTTCAATTTCAGATGATGATAACTAAGATGATTAATATTTTTGTAAGATATATAATTATTAATTAATTGTCTTTTTAGTGCCTTAAAATTAAGACCCCCACCCCCCACACACACCTCGGGGTCCTCGGACCCCCGTCGGGCGAATCATGGTGCCACCCCTTTTCAGTGTTCGTGTCTTCGGTATTTGGTTGTAGCAACCCATAAAGGTGTCTATAAGACGAAGACCCCTGGTAATTCCACAACTCATGGAATGTTGGAACAGCCTCATAGTTTTCATTTTGTGACAATCTGATATTTACCAGAGTAACACTTAATGGTAATGATTGTCATGATTCTTATGTATAATTTATTCATTATAATTAATATATATATATATATATAATATAAATTTTAAAAGGCAAATGGGAAAAACCCACATAATGCAAAACTATTTAACACTTAATGGTAATGATTGTCATGATTCTTATGTATAATTTATTC
>NW_022696034.1:0-1090 GCF_011630105.1 Anneissia japonica | reverse complement strand
TTATGGGATGCAGCAATGTAATCAAAGACGGCATAAGCTTGCACGTTTTTCCCAAAGACCCAGTTACTTTTAGAAAGTGGGAAAATTTTGTACAGGTAAAGAGAAGTCACTGGAAAGGTAGCCCGTACTCATGTATAATTATATTCCGACCATTTTACGACTGAACAATTTATATAGAGAATCCGGTAAAAATCGGGCTTGGATTTGGAAATAGGTAGGCCTATATGTCTATCAATTTGCTATTGTTTGTATATAATTTTATTCTTCATAAGTTAAGTTAAAAATTGACACAAGAGCGATACTAGCCTATCCTGTATCGCTCATCGACCTTACCTGCTGCCTGTCAGATCAGACGGGCTAAGCCTAGCCCAGACTATCGGCTCGCATCTACTACTACTAGGCCTAGGCTATGCCTAGTCTAGACGTACGTCGAGTACTTTTGTGTGGTGACAAGTTCAAGCATAGAGTGCAACGAAAGTGGTGATGAGTAAGCTACAAACATATTATAGCATTACTGTAAAACCAGTTTAGATCTGTTGTGAATTCTTGACGTACTGTACACAAACCATGTATTTGTTAGTACACAAAACATGTGTTTGTTAATGTAATGTGTACTGTATAAAACAATTCTACATTTTTCCCTGTTAAATGTGTTTTTGTTTGTACTTTTTTGTTACAGCTGTTCTGACAATGACCCAGATTTCGAACTTTCAAACCAGGAGGCAAAATATGTTGTGTTCCAGGGTATGCTGATGGCACTATTCGCCCTCTGCCAAGTTTGTGGTAGGAAAGGTGCAAAAGCGGCAACTACTTTTATAGGGACTCTAATTATTGTTAACCAATCTTGTAGTGTTTGCGGATGAACTTTCCGGTGGTTAAGCCAGCCATAGCTCTATCCCTGCTGGAAATTTGCTGCTTAGTGCTGCAATACTGTAGTTCATGATTTACATGTGGTAATGGGTCAGACAGCAAGTCCACATTATTGAAAAATGAATCCCAGAATACAATATGTTGTTGATGCACCACCTCATCTGTGTTCAAGCTTTAAGCGTCCTGAGAAAGAGGTGGCTGTTGCAAACCATTTTACCAG
>NW_022696033.1:0-1160 GCF_011630105.1 Anneissia japonica | reverse complement strand
GGAATGTACCAATAATTATTATTGTTGTAAAATATTTTATTTTAGATATGTTCAGGTTGTGAGGATTTTAAGTGCATTATTTTCACTGGACCAAACAACACTGGTACTAGTAGTAGGCAAAACTCATTTGTTTGATAATTTGACAGTTATTATAGTCAACTTTACCTTCAGTAGTTGGCCGTTGGGTATCACCAGAAGTCGTAGTTATGGTTGTGAGAGCTACAAAGTACAAATTATTTTCTTTTTTAAATAAGTAATGATTTTTTGTTTTCTTAGTTTAAATTAACGAAAATGAAAAAAATCCATATAAAAAATTTAAATTGAAATGGAATACAAGTTGTGCACCAATAGTTTTGATTGTAGTAACGTTTGGTAGTTTAAATATGTTGCTGTTGTATAATTTTATAATTATTATAGTCAACTTTACCTTCAGTCGTTGTCTGTTTGGTATCACCAGAAGTTGTAGATATGGTTGTGAGAGCTACAAAGTACAAATTATTTACTTTTTTAAATAAGTATGTTTTGTGTTTTCTGAATTTAAATTATCGAAAAGGAGAAAATCCATATACAAAATTTCAATTGAAATGGGATACAAGTTGTGCACCAATAATTTTGATTGTAGTAACGTTTGGTAGTTTAAATATGTTGCTGTTGTATAATTTGACAATTATTATATTCAAATGTACCTTCAGTTGTTGGCTGTTTGGTATCTTCAGAAGTCGTAGATATTGTTGTGAGAGCTACAAAGTACAAATTCTTTTTTTTAGATCAGTATGTTTATATGTATCACTTAATTTATCAAAAACGAAGATATAAAAATCTATATATAGTAGCATAAAATTTCAATTGAAACGGAAGACAAGGCATGTACTAATAATTATTATTGTAGTAAAATACTTTAGATTAGACAAGTTCTTGTTTTGAGGTCTTTTAAGTGCATTATTTTTACTGGGACCAAACCACACTAGTTCTAGTAGTATTGAAAACTCATGCTTTTTTATAATTTGACAGTTACTATAGTCAACTTTACCTTCAGTCGTTGGACGTTGGATGTTACCAGAAGTCGTAGAAATGGTTGTGAGAGCTACAAAGTAAAAATTATTTTCTTTTTTAAATACGTAATATTTTGTGTATTGCTTATTTTATCAAAAACAAAAATA
>NW_022696032.1:0-845 GCF_011630105.1 Anneissia japonica | reverse complement strand
ACAAATAAACAGATATAAATAATTTAAATAGTCACAAAAGATAACAAAACTTACTCTAATATAAGTCTAGGTAAAATACATTTGATCTTCTTTTTATATACTTCTACACTATTATAAAATACATCTATGGAATTATCTTCTTTGCTAAGATTAATCTAGGTAATCTATTGATTAAACAATTTTTTTGTAACATTGACTCTGGCAAAAGAAATTGTGAAAAATTCAGTAAAGGTATTACGGCACCTACGGGGTTTAACAGATATACAAAATAAAGATGTTAAGTAATTACCATAGATACCATTAACACATTTAAATAAAAATGTTAAATCCAGGAAATTATGTCGACTTTTAAGTGAAGAAAGATTAATAGAACTTTTTTGAACATTACATACCCTTGGAACAAATTTAACGAAGCGGTGTTGAATAATGTCAATTTTAGAGGCTTGTGTTGAACTGATGCTGTTAAAAATAACTGTACAAGTTTCAAATTGAGGTTTAACTAAGGAATCAAACAGAGAGATATTGGTATTTACATTATTAATATGCCCGCAATTTCGCTTGACGAGTCCTAACATCCTATTAGCTTTAAAATATATAATGTTTAATATGTTCGTTAAAATTAAGCTTAGAGTCGATAATTATGCCAAGACAATTATGCCAAGACCACAATGAGAATTTACATTGTCTAAAGTATGATTACAAAATATACTCTATGGAAATAAAATTTTGTTCTTTTTAATACAAATATTTAAAACTTTACATTTAGGGAGCCTCGCAAATTAAAGCAACGCGTATACCCGTCTACAACGCGTGGTTGGGGATTAAAATCTCTTCGCGTTGCCGAC
>NW_022696031.1:0-582 GCF_011630105.1 Anneissia japonica | reverse complement strand
CATTGGTGAATTTTTTTCGTTGCTGGCCTTGAAGCAAAAAAATCGGTTATCCTTTCTCGGCGCTTCATCCCAGGCTATTTTTGGCGTGTCGCATGTCCTCGATCCCAGAGAAATGAAAAATGTCGAGCGCCCAAACTTTTGTGATGACGTCAACTCCGGAGCACGTAATTGGTCAAATAGCCAAGGCAACAAACCTCTCATTAATATTCATTTTGAAGTCTTGCTGGTTACGTCATTCAGCTGGCTGCAGCTTTGTTTTGATTTCTACGATCGGACTACGATCGTTAGCGACAAATAAACGGTGTCAAAAATGCTCCCATTTTGTAATAAATTGCACTATTTTGGAAACGGGGGATCGTTTTCCGGCTAATGGGGTTCGCTGGCAAAAGGGGGGTTGGCCCGAACCCCTAAAAACCCCCCTGGCTACGGGCCTGAGCCAAGCATGACGTGGGCCTGTCCCATTAATGATGGGGGAATCATTTTTCGCTGCAGTCCAATGCCGTGAACAACGCTTCCTAGTGCGTCTGCTAATTTTTAATGGTCAGGATACCGCGATCACGAGCCCTATGCTTGGCATTATAG
>NW_022696030.1:0-583 GCF_011630105.1 Anneissia japonica | reverse complement strand
GAACACGACTCGCTTTCGGAATTGGAACTACATGAGCTCGTTTCCACTGATGTGGGACGACAGATGTTTGATATGAGCAGTTAATAACATGACAAAGAGGTCTTGAAAGTTCGTACGAAAATAATTTGATGAATTTAGCAGAAATCTGATCTGGTCCACTCGAAGTGCGAAGTTTAACCTTATTAAGTTGCGCAAGGACCTCCCATGGTTCAATCCAACGAGGAGGAGTGCACGGAAGAAAAGAAGGCAACAAAGTTCTATCCAATGCCTCAAGTGAAGCATTAACGTTAGTCAGGTGAGAAGAGACACAATTTGCGATAGTTTTAGAATTCGTGATTTCAGTATTGTCCATCACAATATCTTTTCGGTTGCGTTGTCCAGAGAAATTGCGAATGTGTCTATACCATTCAGATGGAGATAACGTTTTTAGGGTGCGCACATTTTTAATGTAATATTCCTTTCTATCAGACCGTAAAAAGACGTTGATCTTATTACGAAAATATCTCCACAAATATTGCTTATCTTCCGCAAACGCCTGTTGCCTCTTTTTAATTAACGATTTTGTAAGGGCAGATACCCACGG
>NW_022696029.1:0-2896 GCF_011630105.1 Anneissia japonica | reverse complement strand
ATTGAGCTGAATATTACTAGGATTACAACAATACATGTCTTGGAATGGGTTTCCATGATCACCAGAGGAAAGTAACAAAATTAGGGGAAAAAAACCCCCCTTTTATCTATTATTGTAACAAATCTGCGTGTATGATCAATAAATAAACGCATGCTTCTACCAGCAAGGACGAACGGACGTTCGCGATCTACAAGACGACTTAAGGGCGGAAATTAAAGGAATGAATCGTGCTACGAAAACGGTTACAATATATAAGCTTACTTAATTGAGCTGAATAATACTAGGATTACAACAATACATGTCTTGGAATGGGTTTGCACTAAAAGCTTTAAATGTCCTGTAAATAAATTTGAAAATGACAATAAACTTTATTAACAGATTGGTGATAAATTGGATCAGATTGCCATATTTAAGAAAAGCAGGTGAATATTGTTAAATCGACGTCTCAACAAATTTAGAAGGAATGTTGTTAAAGAGGTCAAAATCTTCTAACTTTGGACATACGCAAATTTGTGTTTTTAATTCAACTGAAGACAGGAGCAAAACCAATTGTTCTCTTCTTGCCCAGACTATACTGCCATTATGATTTTTGGAACTATAAAACCAGGCACACTCTCCTACTAAACGGGGTAGGTGATTCTTCAGCGCTAATTTCTAGTTTGATAAATCGCGGCCCCTGACTCAGAGTATGTCTTAGTGACTGCTGAGGCGAGGGTGCATACATTTGTTTTTAGGATGTGATCTGAGTTTTTTTATGTCCATTTTTCGGGATTTTGTGTTTTTTGGATAAAGAATGTTTTTAGCAGTGGCGGATTTAAGGATACCCCTTCCCCCTAAATTGTTTTAATGGGAAGAAAAAAAAAAGAAAAAAGTCTGAGAGTGTAATTTCGGCCATCTAGAGGTGCCCTAACCATAATTTTTCTTACCTCAGCTGTAACCCTGGTGGGGCTGAGGTGGGTGGTTCCTCAGTCTGTGAAAGTTCCTCCCTGGGTCACCTCTCTTTCGAATTTTTCTGGATCTGACACTGTTAATTCATTATATATCTATTGTTAGGCTTACTAATATTACTGCCCTAGGGTAATCTAAATGGATGTCTTTAGTAGGCCTATTATGATGACAAGCGAATTCTCCACTATCTTAACAATATTTTTTTTTTTTTTGAGAAACAAAAATACACTAACTAATACGTACTGTTTTTACAAATTCTTTTAATGGTTTTCGAAACTGTTACAAAGGTGAATATATTTTTCCTTTAAAAAAATCCTTTCTGACATCAAAGCACGTTTTGCCACTCATTATTTATATTTCACGTGAATACGTTTATAAAATAAGCTATAAACAACTATCAGGTAGAATATCATTGTACAAACATATTATATATCATTTTCCCATACATCTATGAATATAGTTTTAATGTTTACAAGGAACGCATACATTTGTCATGGAGGTATTACTCTCCATGCGTTTAGGCCTAATTTTAAAATGCACACAAAAAAATGTTAAGCAATGACGTGAATAGGAATAGTGATAGGTTTGTTACTATGGGGATGATGGCACAGTGGAGGGTTGTTATTATGGGGAAGATGGTACACTGCGGGGGTTGTTACTATGGGGAAGGTGGCATAGTGTGAGGGTGCTGTAAATAGTTATATGGTGTGGTAAGTCTGGCAGTGCACTGTGGTGTTAGGTGTTGTCTGGGGTATGGAAATCATTTCAAAGGTGGACAAGGGAAAGGAGGTACTTTGTCACTGAAGGGGAATGTGGATCTCATGGCCACAGGTATTTTCAAGAATTTATAAACAAAGTAGTTGTTTTTTTTCTTTAAATAAACAATATTTTAGTTAATTAAATAACAAATATGCCTATATGCTAATGATTGTACAGCATAAAATAATATTAGTAATATGACATGCATAATGCAAAGGTCAATATGTGTTCATATTATTATTCTAGTAATTAGATCAACACATATAGAATACATACCCAACTCCCTGGGGATTGGAATACCTCAGTTTCTACAGTTGTTCTATTGAGTTGAAAACAATTTTTAAAATACCAAATAGTGGTACAGTTCTTCCTATATTGAAATAATTTTGTCAATTTATACATTTTTTTCTTTGAGTATTATAACATTGTATTTTTAAATATAAACAAAGGAAATTAATAAAGCAGAGTTGTTGCTTTCTTTAAAAATAGAAAAAAAAATTGTTTAATTTACCATAGTTAGCTAACTACAAATTCCCCTGGATAATACAAACCTTTACACTGCTTATAAAATAGAAAAGAAAGTACTAAAAATGATAAAATATGAATAAGTGCCACAATATTTAAAAGTTTTAGTGCTTAGAGGAAAAAATCATTTTGATGCAGTGCTTAAAATTGCACAAATTAAATTGTTAACATTTTCCTTGTGAGTTTTTTCACAAAGGTCAAGAATTTCGAATATTGCCTTTTTGAGTGTAAATTGTTTACAGTTTGTGTATACGAAATGCAATATTGAGTTAGTAGAGGACGTTGGCGATTCTAAAAATGACTTTCAAACCACATGCCTTAAATATTCTTTCAATATTTGGATATGTTGCACTATATATTATGTCTTATCTATTTTTTCTCACTAAAGAATATGGTAGGTCAATCTATATGCAGGCATAACTAATGAGAACTACATTTCCAGTCTCCAGGATTTGGTTACAGAATATTCAATGATTTTAGTGAAGTATTAAAGAACAGATGTAGCTTAAAACACTGGATACAAAAAAATGTAGTTGACAAACAGTATATCATGCTAAACTTAGATGACCTAAAGGCCTTACACTTGCTGTTAATCCATCAACTGAACTGTCATAGATTAGAATTCATTGGCCAATGAACACTTGAGCAAATGCACCGACCTAGA
>NW_022696028.1:0-625 GCF_011630105.1 Anneissia japonica | reverse complement strand
CGTCAATTTCGGAGGTACAGGCACGCAGATTCTCGCTGAGACCATGGCAAGTGAAACTGACAATGCACCTTAGGAAGCGGCCGCATCCGACAGCGATCATTTGGTGTTACGATCCGAACGGTGATTCCGGGAAGAGTTTCATGGCTACATACCTTGCGGCGGTCGAGAACGCGATAGTCTTTCACTCATGCGAGACGCACGAGGACACGTACGGGTACGGGGGTCAGAGGATAGCTGTGTTCGATCTCGACCGCCGCAAGAGGAGACGCGTCGATTACGAAGTGCTGGAAGGTATCAAGAACGGTCTGGCTCTCGGTGCGAAACGTTTCGCCCAGACCAAGTTCTTCGAATTCGTGCCGCACGTCGTCGTGTTCGCAAACTTTCCGCCAGATCGGTGCGCACGATGCGACGGCGAATGGGACGTTCTGGAGATCACGATAAACGAAAAATATAACTGTTGCTATGAGATTAGGGACAATAAAAAATAAATATCCGAGCAAAAAAAAAATAAATGTATTCTATATATTTTTTTTGTATTAATTGGTGTACCCACGCAAATGTAAAACACACTATGGACTCATAATTCACATTTAATATTTTTTTTTATTGATATCCTTTCATCTTC
>NW_022696027.1:535-725 GCF_011630105.1 Anneissia japonica | reverse complement strand
ATATATAATATATAAGTAATTACAGTATATATAAAATAATAATACAATATAAATAAATAAATATACACAGTACAGTACAGTTTTGTTCCTCCCACTGATGCCAGTCACATCCAAGAGGCAGTCTTCTCAGCATCCAAATATATGCTGGGTCCGACTGTTGAAGGGTTTTCTTGACTGAGTTAGCTTCTTA
>NW_022696027.1:0-465 GCF_011630105.1 Anneissia japonica | reverse complement strand
CTTTGTTAACGAGTTATTTGGTTGTCGGCAAATATGGGCTATATATTTTAGATATTGAACGTGTATAAAGTCTATTAGTGGAGTTGCACCAACAATATTTTCAACATCTTTATTTGAGAATAGGAGATTGAAAACTTCATCTTCCGTAGACTGCTCTCTGTGCCCTGCATCCTTAGCTTCTTTACGTCTATATCCTCCTCTTATCATCTGTCTCATGAGTGAGTACCAACAAGTCTCCAATTTCTTTATTTCAATTTCCTTTCTAGATGTGTATAAGAGACAGGTGTTGCGTATACTAATCTTGATCTCACACAACTCTCCATAATTTTCTTTCTCGTATACATATTTACTTTACAATCTTTCAACATGTTCCTCATTTCTTGAAATTTTGCATTAGCTGATATAAACATAAATGTATAAATAAATATATAATAAATATATGCATATATATATAAATGAATATAG
>NW_022696026.1:24013-26459 GCF_011630105.1 Anneissia japonica | reverse complement strand
CTGAGCTGCAGTATGTGCTACCTGCCAACGTACCAGTACTTTCTATGGAGGCATTATAATAATTTGATCGGTTCTTGAAGATGGTCTTGTGCAAACAATTGGTGAGTTTTGTTGTGAAAACAATAATAATAAGTGAATACTTTATTAAAGCGAATAGTAATATACATATATATAATGTGATTGGGATTCCATTTCATCACTTGTCACAAGTTGGTCAATGGTAAGGATTAGATGATGTACGCGTAAAATTAGATTTCATAATTCCATGATATAATATTTATGCTAATGACAGTTATAATTAAAGCACAATGTTTGTTATTTTTTTGTTTTTACTTTATTTTCTTTTATTTTAATTGGATTTGATAAACCTACTTTCATTAATATATTTAACTAAGTAATTATACACAGCTTGAATAACTTTTTGTGTACCTGTACAGTAGTGTGCTGAATTTGTGATGTGCAGCTTGAGAGTCACCTTAACAGACTACATTATTTAAACTTGCACAAAACACCTCATTTAAACTTATCACAGAACAAAAATTTCAAAATACATCAACTACTTCATGTGATGGAATTTGGTGCTATTATATAATTGTTTGTTTTATTTACATGGTAATTCACTTAACATATTTATATTAATATTTTACAGTATTTTCAAGCCTTGAAACTTGTTTAACAACATTTAAATCTATTCTTAACAACTTTGTTTCCTGACTTCATCTGAACTGGATCAAAAAGTACTAAGAAGTTTCAAAAGCTCAAGATTGTCAAAATCGGTAAGTTAATAGATTCTAAAAACCAAATGTTCGGGCAAGACTTCTTTTATAACTTGTTTATCGAACCTGCCTACTGCAAATATTATTTATATATATATATATATTTATTTTTTCCTCCATCTGGATGTTTTAGGCAGACTGTTTGCTGAATAAAAAAACTAAATTTTATCTTTATTTTTATTCTGCCCTCCTCCGATGATCTTTAGAAGAATAAGTATGCGAAACAAGGTATAAAGGAAGTCTCGCCTTAGCTACTGATGAAATAATATCTATGTAACATAATAATGTTTTGGATTAATGTGTGGATCTAAGTACTAATTGTTACTTTATTATTCGTAAAACCCAATCTGTTTAGCTTCTATAAATATATATTGAATTATAGGATGATACTCTTATTAATAATACTCAACACATCCTTAATAAAATCATATTTAAGACAATCAAAGTGTTTAATACTGTAAAACCAGCTAAACTTTCATGTGCAAAAAAATTTCACAAATACTGTACCATGCAGAATTTATTAATATCGTATGTTAATGAGATTGTAATTATCATGTAATTATTAGCTGTGTCTGGCCAGCTAAACCCTAGCAGATAGGCAGGTTTATGCCTGGGCTTTTCTAGCCTAGAACTCATGATACGATATTGTCATCATAGATGATCTATAGTATGGTGTTCATCTCATGAATTAATTCAGGTGTTAAGGCACATAGAAAGAATTATTAGAATAATACTCCTTTAAAAAAAAAAATGTGATGAGGGTGGGTTTTTTTTATAACCGCATCAATATTTCCAAATAGTTAATGTGCGCAGGAGTGATAATCTAACAATTTTTTCATATGTGCCCTTATCAATTCGCGAAAGTTTCATGTCACAAAAGTTTCTTGTTTTACATTAGTTGTAATGCTGTAATTTAACCTCTTCGAAATTTTTTGTGCACCAAGCCTCTTAGTTTTTACAGCCAGGCCTTGCTGAAGACTGAATGGTTAATTCTAGGCAAATAATTGCGTTGCATTTATCTGTGATGCAATTGTGGAAGTGCTTCACAATTAGCGTAAAACATGTCACATTTTGCGATGCGATACTGGGTAAATCGAACGCTGAAGCCCAGTAAAAATACTTTATCGTAATTAAAATTAGATCTTCTCATTCACATTCACTTCACACTTCTAATGCATAATAAATGTAATAATTTGTCATAATTGTGCTGTGATGATTGTGCGTAATCCCAAAGTTGTTAGGAGACATGTCACCTATATTAATAGTTCAGACCTAAAGTAAATTTGCACAAAAACCAGAGTCAATGAAAACACTAATCTTCAAAATTTTATTTGTGTTGCATGTCTTTTTTTTTATTTGATAAATCTAAGTGAGTAAATCTTAAATGCTATTATGTTTAGACCTGTCTTCTTTTTTTTTTCCCAGGGCCAGTTTGCAGAATTCTGAAGTGCGAGGATGCAACTACTGTAGATATGAAAAAAAGGAGGCGATTGAATACTTTCTTAATAACCTTTGCGAAAAGTATGAGGGAAAAAGGCATTCGTACTTCTGTTACTATGATTCATGGTGAAACTACTGACGATTCTTATTGATACACTCTTGCATGGACCCAATCAATTTGAGGATATTCATACTTTGTAAAAACGTTAAATATGTGATATTCCCAATGC
>NW_022696026.1:17492-23782 GCF_011630105.1 Anneissia japonica | reverse complement strand
ACACTGCAGCATTATGCTTTTGTACAGCTGTCTCTTATACACATCAGATGTGTATAAGAGACAGACATAATAGTTATGAACTCTTCTAAAGCATTTTGACGTCCGTATCAAAGGCTCCTCCTGAAATATGAAAGACAGATACGAATTATAAGACTAAAATGAAAGGAAAGATAAAATAAGGAATCTAAGAAAGAAATGTGAAAGATGAGATAAAGAAACATAAGAAAGGACAAGAAAAGTAAAGATCAGGAACATTTGAAGGGGAAAGGAAGAAAGACAAGAAGCAAGAGGGAAAGAAAAATGAAAGGCTTTGGGATGAATAGGAAAGTAACAGGCCTTAAATGATTCCAATTACCAAAGCATTATAATAATAACATTTATTGATAATCATCAAACCAATCATTTGCATTTGTTTTGGTTTTTCTTCTCTGTTGTTGTTAAGCGCCTCGAGGTTGTGTCAACGTGAGGCGCTATATACATCTAGAATTATTATTTTTTAGCTAATTTATTTTATAAAAAATCGACAGATGTGCAAAAATAAAACTAAAATTTTGTTTCCTTAGGCCCACTGTATAACTAGAATGATTTTATTTTCTAATTGCACTTGTCAATTTTATTTAAAAAAGTCTCGCCTCATTCAGTAAACCCGAACCGGGCTAAAAACATTGTTTCCAAAATTAATTAGCTGTTGATTGTATTGCTCACATCCCCCAGCCTTCCACAGCTCAAAAGAGAAGCACATGTTCTGTTGCGTCGCTGCATTGATAAGACTCTACCATTACAATGTAGGGTAAAAAAATGTAATTATTTTCAAAAACAAAGCTTTTCTAATGTATTCACTAAACTAAATAAATTAAAAATGCTGGAAAGACACTTGTAGGCCTATGTGGCTAAATTTCCATTATATTTTTAAAAATTGCACGTGGAACCTTCTACTGTAGTTCATTATTGTTGCTATAACGTGGCCTATTTTAAAGTGGACTTGGAACGTCTTGTTTGATGCAGCAGATGAGATACACTGCATGCGAGTACCATGGAGGAAAAATGTCTTTATGACTACCATAATAGAGAAATAATTATATTTTTATGCGCGCTTATCAGTTTATATGCACCAGAGGTGGTCGACGGACCCCTTAAAGGCCAAGTGCGGGTTTGAAATAATTAATGTTTAATATAAAATAGAGGGATGGGGGACCACAAAGAACGTGATGTCACTTGATTTTGGAGCACGGTATTCGAAAACGAGGCTCGTGAACTGGGTCCCAAAAACGAAGTGGTGCGTGCTACAGGATTTTGAGCTAGTGTTAAAAGATAGGGAATTTCCTAAAATGGACCGACTTCAAATGCTTGCATTTGGTAACCCCATAACAAAATCGTGTCAAACTTTAGATATTCCAACGTAAATTTGACCGTTCTTTTCATTTATATGGGTTTTCACTTATGAAAATGTCTCAATTATGTGTAAAATAACAGTTTGCCCCAGTTTTTGTTTCGTAAATTTTGCACTAGACAGGGAGTTAGCTGATTCACTCAACCGTAACGAGATGTTAACACAGCCAACTGATGATGAAAATGGTCGTCGCGAGCGGAAAATTGAAAAATCGGGATTGGCGAAAACATTTAATAATAATAATAATAATAATAATAATAATAATAATAATAATAATAATAATAATAATAATAATATAATAAGTCGATTGCATTTTTGAAGAATGAATCTTTCAAACAAAGACGTTTGCCGGTTGGAATATGGAAGTTTTGGAAGTAGTGGTCTTAGAAATGGCGTTAAATAGGTTTGTTACCAACTTGTCTTGCCTGTGTAGGCCTAGGCATAGCCTAGCATATATGCAGTACTGTATCATGTATAGAATACGGAATGCTACTCTACTGCCTGGCGCGATGTATGCCTAGGCCTAGACCCCTAATTTAGTCATAAAAAACTATAATTTCAAACATTAAACGAACAACACTATTTTGAATAAAGTAATGTAATTTACATATTAATGATTGATCCATGGAACTATCTATTGGAAGGCAGCCTAGGCCTGGCTAGTTAGGCCTAGGCCAGGCTGGCCCTATTGAAATGCCAGTTATTCGTCCTGGAATGTGGATGATGATACCTCAAAAACTAGCTCAAATTTGCGCAGAAAATGGCTAGGAAAAAGGTGCCGCACAGAACTAATTAACTTCTGTATGATACATTGGTTATATATTCAGATTAGTTCCAAACTAATTTTCGACAAATGCTGCTCGGAAATCGGCCTTTATTTTCCGAGGATAAATTGTCTGCACACACTCGAGTCTGAGTTACAACCACCTGGCCTAGGCGACGTGACCCTGCTAGTTCTTCCATGCTGGATCAATAACTATTAGAGGGTCAAATGTCCAGACATTTTGATGGTCAAAATACAGGGAAATTATTATTACTGTACTCTACATTAAAAATGATTGAGAAACAAAATAGCCTATTATACATATGTGCTATACATGTTTAAATTGTCTTCATCTGTAACTTTTTAACTAATTTTTATTTTTATATTATTTATAAAAAAGTTCTATATTAATGAAATAGTTAATACTATTCAGAATAATATTTTAGGCCGTGGCTATTGTTATACAACTTTGCAATGCATTTGAATATGGGCAGTGATGGTTAATTAATATATATTTTCAATAAAAATTATCATTGATGATTAGTGCCAGGACTATTTCCTTATATTATAAAGATATTGTAATATCAATTCTAATTATTTTTGAATGGTGTAAGAATATTCACTCTAAATTTTTTAACTGGTCTGTTTTAACTTTCTTATTGAACTTCTCTAATAGGAAATGTCGACATGTTGGATATCGATGGATTCATTTGGTAGGTGTAACAGGCTAAAGAAATCGGACAGAAGGCTCATCCCATCTTGCACTCTGTGGTCGATTAGGGACTGAAGACTACCCTGGGTATTTTGATGCTATAGATACAGGAATTGCTTGAGTGAGAATATTCGGATGTCACCTAATATAAAATAATTCAAAGCTGTTTTGGACTCATTAATATTCATAAATTAACAACTAAAGCTCATTACAATATTTAATTGTTACACACCTCAACCTGACCGACGTACGCGACAACCTGCCTTCTGGTGTTTATACATGACGATACAGATACAGAAATCATTGATAAAAATGCTTGCAATATCTCATCACTCATGGTAAGAAAGGAAATTTTGTCAGCATAGGCCTACAGTTTCTGTAACTACACCAGCCAATTGTGTGTAACCTACCAGGCCTAGTCTGTAATAGAAATTGTTTGCTATTGATGTGGATAGGCCAGATGCGAATAGGCCAGCCAAATTGATTTCACGAACATTTTGTTGTTAAGTACAGTATTTTCCAAATGCAATATTCTTGTGTCTTCCCCACTCGCGTCTCAAATTTTAAATTTGGAGCTCTGTGATTTGGAGTTTTGTGTACAGTAAATAAATTTAACTTGTACTATCATATTCTTTACATTGGTGTAAAACTAACTGTAAATTGATACATTTAATATTTTGATAATAGTGTGTCACGTGTTAAATGCAGTGATATATCTTAATACCTGACTGCTTCAGTGTTTTGTTCTGTGTACAGTGAAACAATTTTATATTAACTGAGAAAATACAATTGTAATAAATTATTTGCCATATATAAGGATGATAAATTGTGTTTAAAAAATATTTATTTAGTAACACCAGTACTCTTGAATTTATGTAATTTATTTATGTATAATCAATAACCAAGTAAAGCACCAAAAATATCATGGATGTTGAAAATCATCATGAAAGAAGAAATCTTGGCTATGGTAAATAATACAAGGCAATCAAACATAAATAAATCAGTTAAACTTGCCTAAGACGACTTTGCCATAATTTCTAAGTCAATCTAATTTTACATGCCGAATTGTTGTTTTCCATTACTGTATGTGCAAGTCAATTTTGTTAATGGCATTTTGGATACGACATAGGCAAGTTTAACTATATAAATATTTCAAAATACTAAACAAAAAATGGTGTACAACAACAAAATCGAAGTTTTCTTTTAAATTGCAATAGCAAATTGATCACCGAACGTTTAAAAGCATGCAGACATAGGCATAATCCAACCATTACAAAATAACCAAATTCATCATAGACTAACTTTACACCAGACTGTAGAAAGCCATACATTAAAATAGTTGTTCCTGTATATATTCAGCCACATTTTCATACTGTATTATAAATTTCGTGCATTATACATTTCAATATTAATCCCCACAAGTTGTTTTATAAATCTGGGTCACATATTTGCTCCAAAAGTATTACTATTGAATGGGATACACGGTTTTAAAACAAGAAACTTATAATAACATTGATTAGTATTAAAGATATTTTGCAAGTAACACTTCTAAAACTTCTAAAAATATTATCTACTTATTATAAATTTGGCATGCACATTGTAATACAGTGCTGCAATATAAACCAGATACGTAAAAACTTCCTGTCTGCTAGTTTGTAATGTATTAATGTTGTAGAAATATTGGTACAAAAAAAATCAGACATTAATGTTTCTTAAAAAACCACTAATGCTGATATTTTTTTACCATGCCAATATGCTTCATGTACTCTGGCTGAATGATGATTAGATATTCACCCAATTTTCTATTGCTCGCGTTACATTGTGTGTAGCTTCCATTACAAGTTTCAGTAGACGACCGGAGTGTTTCTTGCCAAGGTCTTGCTGGGTGCTTGTATGCTTTGTACCACTATCTTTTGTACATGTTTCACTAGATGCCAGTTTTGGGTGCAGGCTGGGTGGTTGTACTAATGGCAAATGTTGGGGTATATATGTCTCATCATGGGAATTGTCCAAATACCATGTGACCAGGGTGTCATGTATGCTTATCACCTATATTGTAGTCCTACAAAAAAAAAGAAAAATAGTATTATATAGCACATCAACATTATTTAGACAGTGCAGTTTTAACATTTAGGCCTAGACAGTTTTTCATAGGACCAGGCCTGCCTAGTCGTATTATTTAGTAGTAGGCCTACCTAGGAAGGCCTATATTTCTATGAAATAAAAAAAATGCACTTGCACAATGTGACAATGTCGCCATGGCATGAAAAGACTAGGGCCTATACAACGATATTCTAGGCCTTTACCCAGCCTTTTTAAACAGGGCCTATTGTGACGGTCAGGCCTAGTCCGACCATATCTCTATGGTCAGACTAGCTAGGCCTATTAATATAAGTAGTAGTAGTCTAGTAGAAACATACGGTAATAACTTTACCGTCAGCTTCAACTGGATAGGCTACGTGAGAACTCACCTGTTGCGAGCGGGACGGGAGTGCTGGTGCTGGGCAGGCCACTGTGTTGGGTCATTAACCCATGCCTCGCCAGGTATCCTGTATGGGCAGTCCTCTAGGCCTAGCCCACATATCCTCATTTTCATTCTATATCGCTCTCTAGCTTCACAATCAAGATACTAGTGTTATATGAATATGCCATTGAACAACATTTCTTTTAAAAAAACAATGGGATAATGAATGTAATAAAGTATCCTTGCGAAATGAAGGATGATATCGCGCAAGTGAAAATCGTATCGCGGGTTTGTTTATTTTTGTCCTGCAATTGTTATTCCGGAAGTTGGATTTGACCTCTGACGTCATCGTCGGATCGGAGAGGCCTAACTATCAACAAACTGATATTAATTCAATCGAATTATTCCTCCGTGATTGAAATGACGACGACTAAACCCTCTCTCTATTACTGCGTACGTAAACGATCACAAAAACTCACGACTTCTCACTAACTGTATGTATGTATGTATATTGCCGAGGCTGCTGGTCGCTCGATCATCGTCGGACGATTCCTCGATCAGCTGCTCGCCAAAATTGACAGACTGGTCATGAATATTAATGAGTTGGTTAGAAAGTTGCTACCAAGCTACTGAAAAAAAGTGATCAGCCTCGTTTTCACCTGATTTTGATTTCTCATCTTATCATGTTTTGTTTCCGTAATTGTCGTTACATCTAACGTTTTTGAATTTTTTTTGTATTTTTTCCAAACTCAAAAAAGGTTAAAAAAGCAATATATGACGACTTATTTCAAACCGGCACTTGGCCTTTACAGAATGATTATATTTATTGAAAAATAAATCTGATAGCTATGGAGATCAGAACAATTAAAAGAATTGCACATTTTCTCCCTTTTGTCTATTTGTTTTATTTATGGCCCAATAGAATGCTATAAATATTGTTTGTAAATTTGAAGTTGCATAT
>NW_022696026.1:10891-17413 GCF_011630105.1 Anneissia japonica | reverse complement strand
ATTATGTCATGTAATTAAATCAATTAGGCCTCCTTTTTGGCCAACATACTGTACAATGAACAATAAATTAAACCTTTCTCATTAAACAATAATTTCTTACTCAGCTTCTCATCAAATGTTAATTAAAAACAAAAAGAAATTGATATATTTATTCATTGTTTAAATTTCGGAAATACAGCTTTATGCAAAGGATGCAATTGTCCATAGATACGATGATATTCACCCATTCGTCGTACGTAGCAAATTGAGGTTCCTAGATCTTAGCCAGTTTGAAAAATTAAATATTTATACTGTATTATTATTATTTAATGCTATATTAACTACAACAATTACATTACTGTATGTCAAAACTAATATGTAGGCCTATTTCAAATAGATGTCTGCAAACCCGACGTAAATATTGACTATTGTGCTCTCTCTAGGCTAGACCTAAACCTGAATGTGCTGAACTCGGCGAGAAAGCATGAGCTTGGCTGTATCATATTGATAATAATACTGTATTTATTAACTGGCGTGAAGTTGGTTACTTTCCATGCAGCACACTTCTGTTGTGAAGGTGCGTTTAAATATTACCTCCATGGTTGGACGAATTGTGATATGGGCCTAGCAATCCTCGCGGTGCACAAGCTGAGTTGACCTGCACCTGAATCCTCCTTATTAGCTGGGCCGAGGGGAAGCATAATTAGCATATTTAAAGCCCCATTCCCGGCAAAATTTCAATTTTTAAGAAAAATCTAATTTTTGTATAATGTTATAAAGATTTATAAATATAATACGGAATTGCTAGTTTAACTGAATTTAGACATTCCTAAGAATGAAAAAAATGTAAAATAAGACTGAAATTTGATTTTTGTTTGTGTTCCACACAAAAAATAAATGCGGATGAATTTTTCATGTTGATTTTGCGATAGGCCTAGGTCGTGAGAAGAAATATCGTAGGCGCCAACGCTGCTGGCTAGGCCTAGCCTTACCTCGATTTAGATTCTGTTATCACACATAAAAACGGCCGACATGATATTTTCCGTTGCTAGTATTGACACTTGTGAAATATAATATTTCATAGGAATTATTTTTTTATTACTTTATTATTATTATTATTATTTTTTTTTTTTCCTCAGTTGGCCTGTATTATTTCTTTTTGTAAAGTGCATAGTTCACCTGTCTCTTATACACATCTAGATGTGTATAATGACTGTATAAAGTATACATAAAAGCGAGAGTATTCCAGTGGATGCGATCTACAACCTCTGAATTTGCCTAGTAACGATGAATTCGTCGAGAAAATGGTAATATTTTATGAGAAATAGTCTGTATTTGATAAAAGTTGTTGAATACGTCAGGCACCGCGAAATCGTGGTGCCTGCACTCGAAATCCTCACTGTTTTCCCAGTCCCTAATCCCAGAAAAAGTATACTATGGAACGCCATGCAAATAAGTAATATGGAACGCCATTTGTGCCAAAATCGATTTATTCTTAAGCATTTCAACTGATTAAGACAAAGATTAGGGACTGGAACCCAGTCTACCAAGCAATGTAAAGAAATGTTATTTTTACACGTTAACGATGCGGAAATTTAAACAATAAATGATCAATATTGATCGTAAAATACAATAAAATATCATATTTATATTGTGGATAAATGATTAAAATATGTTTTAAGTGTAATAAATTGTTGTTGGGTAAGAATTGATGTAGAGTGGTGTATGGTGTGTTGTGTATAGATGCTGTGTTGTTGTATTTTGTGTGTTTGATGTCGTAATTGTAATGATACATAATTCTACTCACCGGCACCACGCAGTCCACTGCTTCTGCCGTCGCTGATTTCAAACTCTCAGCGATGACATCACATGGTTTGCTTTTCCACACAATCAGATAAACTAACGGGTAGCGGCTGTCCTACGAAAACAACAAAATACGATGATAACAAAACACTATCACACATACACAAAATATCACATATAAACACAACTTAATCACATCATAATTACATTAAATAATCACAATCAATTAAATATTCAAATATTACAAATTAACTAACAATTTAGCTAAATCGTTTAAATTCGTAAATTTTAGCATTTTTTTCTGAACGCTTTTCCCTATTATTTTGCATTGAAAATGTTTTAGTTCATTTAGGGTTTTGTTCAGATCATAATTTTTTATGAATTTTGTATTTTTAACACTCTAGATATATTTCTTTTGTATAAAGGTTTGAAAAGAATACAGACAATGATATGTTTTATCCACTAGTTAACATTTTTCTTTATCATTAGGCCTGCTGACTTCAGAGAAAATTCCCTTTTCTTTATCATTAGATACATAAAATCTGTTACCGCCGTTTATCTCATTTGTTCGAAAATATTTTTTTTGAAAATCTATATTTTTAAGATTATATTTGACTTTCTTTTGAGTAGAGTTTTAAAAGTAATCCAAACACATATATGTTTTAACGACTAATTAACGATTTTACCAAGCTTTCAACCTATACTACTTTCAGACAAATCTGCCTATTCTGTATCATCAGATACATAAATTCTGTAGGCCTATCTGTCCGGAATCATATTTTTTTTGAAAAGATATATTTTCAAGAGCATATTTGAGTTTTTCTTGACTAAAATTTTAAATGTAATCCAAACACATATATGTTTTAACGACTAATTAACGATTTTACCAAGCTTTAAACCTATACTACTTTCAGACAAAATTTGCCTATTCTTTACCATTAGATATACATAAATTCTGTAGGCCCATCTGATCGGAATCATATTTTTTGGAAAAGCTATATTTTTAAGATCATATTTGACTTTCTCTTGAGTAGAGTTTTAAAAGTAATCCAAACACATATATGTTTTAACGACTAATTAACGATTTTACCAAGCTTTCAACCTACATTATTGATAGCCAGATCCATTGACTTCACATTTAATTGATAAAGGCATGGTAACAGAAATTTAATATTTCGTGGTTAACAATTACATAGTTAGTAGGTCTGGTTTTAGATTGAAATTTCCAACATTTAAGGTACAGAAAATAATTTATTCCCGACTCCATTCGTATAAATTTATAGAAAAACGTATTTCTCTACTTTATTCATTTATGTTAGGAAAATTTTAAATACAATATCAATCAATTCTTTTGATGTGCAATTATACATACTGGGGCGTATTTTTAAGTTCATAAAGAAATCTCCAGTTACTTTGTAAAAGATCAATCCCACAATAATTTAAATTAATTAATCCTCAGTTTTGTAATATTAAAATAATTTTTAAATTGTTTTACATGTAATAATTATTTGATGAATATATATATTTTTGATATTAAATGATGGTTCCAGTTGGGGTCAGAGAGAGGCGGCCCGCCCTCCCAACCGGCAGAGAATCAACACAATTCGTTTGGGAGGGAAAAAAATAATCTATGTTGCTTTTACAGAATATGAGGCCGTGCGAACATTCGAAATCTCTACATTTTCAGGGCTTTAGGGCCCTGGGCGCCCCTGGTCCCCTTTAGAGGTTCCGGGACATCGCCCCTCCCTGCCATCGGGCAAATCTTGGCTCCACCACTTTTGTTTTGTAATGATTTTTCATATAGTATAACAAGTTGCTTACAACTTTGAGATTATCTTTTGGCCCGCAAGATCAACTGTAAAAATAATTTGGCCCTTCAAATAAATTAATTAAAAACCAGGGGCATAAACCATAAATGATTGGATTGTAGTTTTACAAAAAAATATTTAAAAGCGATTAAGTAAAAAAAAATGCCATATCAAATATAGTCTTATTTAATTGGCAAATAGGCCTATGATCATTCTAGAGTACAAAGATTTTATCAATACGGCCCTATCTCTACTTATAATTTTAATTTTGCTAGAAATTAAGATGGTTTAAATCCCCACTTTTTCCCAAGAAAATGTGTCGTATCGTATTTAATAAAATATCTTCTGATTGAGAAATATTACTGAAAAACATTGCGACAAAAACTTCCGCCTCACAATGAATGAGAGTGGCTGAATATATATCTTATGAACTTCACTTTATTACTGATTTTTACAAAGGTGATTTTGATAAGCATAACTTTAAATCAAATCTGTCTATGTTCTCAACATTACTTGAATCAAACAAGACCGAATCAACAACATTGAAAACATTTCATGAAGTGTTAAACTATTGGAAATCATTAAGTTCTAGTCAGAAGTCACTATTTTATGAGGTTGGAAAATTGTTTAATCTTGTGTTAGTTATGCCTGCAACAAATGCTGTCAGTGAACGATCATTCAGTGCATTACGGCGCATTAAGACATACTTACGGTCTACTATGTCTCAAGTCCGTCTCAATCATTGTGTGTTTTTGCATATCCACAATGACAAAACAGATGCTTTAGATCTTGTCAAAGTTGCCAATGAGTTTTGTGTAAACAACGAACAACGTTTAAATATATTTGGTACTTTCGTTGCTTGATGATTTGGTAGCATCTATAATTTACACAATATTGCACATTATATGTGGTTAGATCTAGTAATTGGTATATTGTAATGCATTAACATAAGATGCCATGGAAAACAGGTTTTAAAATAAAATAGGTACTCTTGCATACTCTTTGTTTCTCGTTGTTTAATTCATTTTTTATTACAACATTACAAAACATATATAAAGTCATTTTACAGGAAGACGATGGCTATCAAATAACTTTTTTTTTTAAATCACTAAAATTCGTCAAATATCCGTGGCTACCGACTGCTTATTTGGCCCCACTTCCAAATTGCTTCCTACGGGCCTGTATAATGACCTATCCAGTGAAAAAAAATCTAAGTTTTCTACTCTTCAGTACCGTTGGAGGATAAGCAAGAAGAAAGGAAAGAGAAATATGTGTAGTATTGTCTTTATAAATGTGAAAAAGTAAATTTACATGAAGTGTAGACCAGTGTTGATTTAATGCAGATTTAAATATATTTAAGCTAGAAGACCAATTAAAATTGTGTGGACATTTGTAGTAGTATACCGACATAGTCCCTTTTCATGTGGTAAATGAGAATCTGTAAAATATCTTATGACATTGTTAATTTCTTTCGTTTCTTATATTATATATACACATATATATATATACATATATATGTGTGTGTGTACATATATATATACATATATACATATATATAATTATATATATAATTGTATATATAATTATATATACATATATATAATTATATATACATATATATAATAATATAAGTTAGCATTTTTGTCTTGATTTTCTACTTCACCATGATGCCTATATAATATAACTAATTATAATTTGTATTGCTCCCGCTTGCGTAATTGTTATTGACCGGCATGGATATTCTACGAGGTATTCCCATTCGTTATCCCAATTTTAACTGTGTCGCAATGAAGGTTCATTTAAAATCGCTTGAGCATAAAATTTGTAACAACATTCCTCTAGCAATTCAAGAATGCCAGTGTCTTAGCATTTTCAAAATAAATTACAAGAAGCATTTTCTTTTACCTTCATTATTTTTCATATACTTATTGGTTATAAAGGAAAGAATTATAAATTTTATATTTAAGAAGAAATGGAATACAGAGAGCGAAAGTTTGGATGAAAATTAGAAGGTAAAAGATAGAAAGGAAGGCCAAGAACAAGTTAGATAGGCCTAAGCAACATCAAGGAGTGGACAACGATGAAGTACGGAGAATGAGAAGAATTGAGGATCAGTATAGAGAAGAATGGAGATCGTCGACAGTAGTGTAACGCCCGTGAGGTCTGAGGGCGCATCCCTGGATCCCCATTCAGAATGGTGCCCGGAGGGGCCTCACCGTCCTCCTACTACTATCTAGCATTTTACTAACGCGCCTTCCGAGTCCGTCCCATTCCAAATGGACCCGGGGGAGGCCAATGGGTCCCTATCTCACTGTTACCCAGCACTTTACAACAACGCCTTGAGACGTAACAGTAACAGTAAGTAATAGTAACTTTATTGCCATCATCAAAACAATCATGATACAGTCAAATACAAAATAGAGTAACAGAAAATGTATAAGCGTACTGTATGTCGAACGTGCGACATAGCTTCCTCAAATCCTCCACAATTAGTTATATAGCAACTAGTTCAAATTATTATTTGCCATTAAAAAAAAATACATTTTTAATATATTTTCCTAAGAGGAGAGGGTGTCAAAATCGGATGACACTATACTACTCACATGATACAGGTCAAAATTGGCGATGGCATTTTGAAGGTAATTGAATAGCAATCCTCGACTTCTCCTGAATCACATATTTTACATATGCGTTTTTCCAGCGGAATCTTGGGACGACATGACGTCCAGTTTCTATCATTATCACATGCGCGCTAGTACGCAATTTGGTAATACAGTATAGGATATATTATACTTGAAAAATCGGTTCTCCCATAGAGAATGTGTGCTTATACGTACAGTAGGATACAAGGGCGTCGATCCCTGGTTGAAAATGGGGGAGGGGGAGACTAAATAAAAAAAAATAAGCCTTGGGCCATAGGACCAAGCCTTGG
>NW_022696026.1:5740-10346 GCF_011630105.1 Anneissia japonica | reverse complement strand
TGTCCCCACCGATCGACGCCCATGGTAGGATATCATCTTAGGCCTTTTAACAATACTATTGCACCAACATTGCTCATAGAGACCGTTTTGAATATCCCTTATTCTAAGCGACAGATCTTTGCTTGAATTAAAAATAAGAGGTCTGTTCAAACTTTTGAAATCCCAGTTGAGTCAATTATTGTTAGTATAAATACCGGACGACCAGGTAGATATATTAGAATTAATACACAGAGATCTATTTTCAGTTAATGCATCAGTAGCTAGTGAGGAGTGGCCCTTTCTGCATTTTTCATTTAAGTTCCACCAATACTTAACTGCATGACTTAACATGTTGATGAGTAACGGGTGGCTACCTAGCTCGTACAGCATTATTGGTGGTTCTTTTATTTATACCAGTATAATTTTACATGAAAATTTTCACTAGGAAGTTTATCACATATTGACATTAAATTGTTACCATTAAAATTAAATATAATGTATGGAGCCCATATTTCACAACAATTGGAGATAATAGGATAAACTACTATAAAACAATTTAAGGCAGAGTTACAGTTTATACTAATAACTATAACTATAACTTTAAAGAATGCTTTGCTTGCTTTTTCTTTTAGTTTATTCATATCGACTGCAAATGAGCCAGAGGGCGTAAAGCAGATACAAGAAAGAAAAATTCATTAGCAATATCAATATTCTTATCATTGTAAAGGAATAAAAATGGTTTAAGTAGGTGCTCTCTTTTGTTAAAAAATATAATTTTGGTTTGTTAATATTTATATCTAGTTTCCATTGGTCGCAATATGACGAAAGCTTATCAATGGTGTTTTGAAGCCCATTACTGGTAATTAAAGTGAATAGTGCTAACAACCTACCCGAAACACCACGCTTACTTAATTTATAAAACAATGTGATACGCCATATAGTGTCGAATGCTGCTGAGAAATCGACAAAACAAACAAAAAAAATATGTTTTGTAGCACTTATTTACATAACTGTCAATAAAGTTTTCGAGAAATAAAATATGATCACTAGATTAATTGCGAACACTTTTGAAACCAAAACCATTTTTCTTTTTCTTTTTTAATTAGCTTGTTTGAATCTGGAAAAAAAGTTAACCGCTTACACAAATTAAGGTAAAAACGGTTACTTAAACAATTACTGATTGCGATACCACAGTACAGTAATTGTTAGGTATTTCCTTAGCAACTATTTTTTATGGATTGTAGTTAATATACTAGTGCACCATTTATGGAAATGACCCCGGTCACTTTGTGAGTGAAAATACTTTACTGACATGCAAGGAAAACCAACATGTTTTCCCCTGGTCCAACGTCACTGGACGTCAAACTGCTGAGTAACAGGTAACAAGTAACATTAGTTACCATTTCTATAATCAATGGTGTTCTGATTCTGGTGGGAAAAGCCGACCTCCTAAGGACACCAAAAGTGTAGGAGTAAAACAAGAGTGGTAAGTAGTGTCGAATGACAGGCAAGGTCCACCACCGCGCAGCGTCAGTCACGAGCAGGTCGACCTAACTGCTCTCTGGCCACTTTGGACCTGATAGAGGAAATCCAAAATCACACGAGCATCGACTTTGCGAAAAGTTAAACATCAGAGCGTTTAGAGGTAGAGTAAGCAAAAAAATTACACCTCAAAGAAAAGAGGCGAGAAAATTAGGATGTTAAAGTAATACCGTACGTTAAAATATAATAATTAAGGAAAATTTTTAATTCTTTCGAAAGATTGTGTATTCTGCAGTAAAAGTGCGTATCCGGATCCGCGCAAGTGATTTTACAAAAAATCGACGCTATTTTATTTAATACAGTATTTTTTAAAGAATTGCCACTTAAATATTGCTACAATTAAACAATTGTTTATGGTTTCAGAAATTGATTTAATGTAGCAGAAAATTGCCAGTTACTAAGACAAAATACAAACCGCGAAGTCTGTGGTGTATATAATAATAATAATAATAATTGTTATTATTATTATTATTATTATTGTTAATAATAATAATAATAATAAAATGATGATAATAATAATAATAATAATAATGATAATAATAATAATATTTTTTCACGTGTAATTTCCGTTTCTTTTTTTTTTTTTGTTTCCTTCCAGTATTTCATTCTTAATTTGTCCCGATAACGTTCAATTTCAGTTTCCAATTGTTATATGCCTTTAAATTAACTCAATTTGACACGGAGGCACTGAACTTGACAAAAATTGTGTTGATTGTTACTTGTTGTGATCATCATAGAACAACAGCTAATAACAAATAATTTTGAATACATAACTTACATATTCCTCATTTACGAGTAGAGGTTGGCGTCTAATAATGCGTCTTACTTCATCCCATTGCTCGTCTATCACTGCGTAGTATAGGTCTTTACTGTAATATTTAAATGAAGCAGAGTTACAACTTGCCTAAAGCTAATCCTTACAAGGCTATATATCAATTTAAATCAATGAAGTGATGAAATGTATGTACATATTAAATATTTAATGCATTTCTTTAATGTTGATTATGTGATTCATTTTGATTAAATATAAAAGAATATATATATATATATATACATATATATATGTATGTATGTATATAATATATATATATACATATATATGTATGTATGATATGTATGTATGTATATAATATATATGTATATATATATATATATATATATATATTAATAAAGCTCGGGAACAAGATATAAATTTGCAAAACTTTAATAAGGAAGATGCCACAAACGTCTGTCATAGGCCCTCATCAGGTGTAAAGCATATAATTAATTAATTTTGCGCCTTTTCCTTGCGGTTATAAAGCGCACCTTTTCAAAGCAATTCATATTTAAGATTAATATCATTATTGCTATTGTCAAAAACATCAAAATAAACTTCTATCAGTACTGTATGCGCATACCAGCACACTTAATAACAATAATAAGAGAAACAATATAGCTGTTAAGACTTACGTTGTGTATGCTGGTGACGCCATTTTCTTGTATTCAGGTTGCAGTTAATGTATTATAATTTTTAATGTGTAACTGATGCTTCCAGAATAATAAGTGTCGGGTCTGCTCTGACTTCCATAGTAATATAATTACGAAAGTCAAGTATTAACGACTCTGATTGGTCAACTTGTTCTGGCTTACACAGCAATTTATTAGGAAGTAAAGTATTAGCGGTTCTGATTGGCTTACGGATCAATTATTGCATTAAGTAAAGAATTATCGGTTCTGATTGCTCAAATTTTTCTGGTTTACGCAGCAATGTATTAAAAGGTCGTATTAACGGTTCTGATTGGTCAATTATGTTCTTATTGGTTGAATTATTCATGTTAGAGTTTTGATAAAATATTAAAAGAGGAAATTATTTAATTTGTTTAAATTGACAGGTTTGACTGATTACATCCATGGAAACACAAGACTTTATCATCAGAGAAAACCGTTATTTATTTATATTGATAATATTGAATATATCCCAACATATAATTTGTGATAACAATGATGATAAAGCCAAACAATGGTTGTGCAGCCCAAGGATCAGTTGGGATATTTCTCTATTTCTAATGCCGGTTCTCTGCGGGTCTGGAGTATCCTAGTGGGCTTCACCCAAAGGGCTTAAAGCTCTGTCCACACTATCCAATTCTTTGACAAAACACTGTTATAAGCCCATATATAGTCACAATGTGCATTTATGGTCATGTGATGTCATCATGCCACGTGTTTTGGTTAAAATGTTATAGAATACCCTGAAGCTGCCCATGTATTGTTATGTCTAATTATTCGTCCGAATTAGACGTCATTATTTCATCATTTATAAAATCTTGCATTTGACCTTTCTGAACTTCTCTTCTCAATGGAGTGTTTCCTGAATAGAATGAATTACAAATGAGAGCTAAAATCCTACAGGGATACCACTATATTTTGTTTTGGTCCGTGCTACAGTGGAGAGGGAATGGGGTAGGCCTATCTGCCGGGAGTTGCTCTTCGACACCCACTGACGCAGCACTGCTACGTGCGTCCTGGATATAACCTGTAACTTTTTTTCTAGAATGCTGAACTGTGCGATTTGCGATTTGCGAATGTCTTAAGTGAGCTTGCATGAACCACTTTTTTGTTTTTATTTACACAATTTTCGACCCTAAAATGTTCCATAGTCGGACTCCACAAACTGCACGTTCAAATACTCTGAAATGATAAAGTAATGTGATACTAGAATTCGAATTAAATTACAGTAGTTATAACACGCTACGCTATTGTGTTCACATTCCACTTTGAAGGAGCCCTCGTAATCGATTATCAACCGTTCCTCATTGGTCAATGCAGTCGATAAAATGACATTAAATGGAAGGAGTGCACATAGGCTTCGAATTCAACTACACCTTTATAGCTATACAGCCTATGTTTTTTAAACCTTGAGAAAATAAAATCTAGGACTACTTTCATAATAAAATACAAGTGTAAAAATACAAATAAAAGTGTAATAGGACGCCTTTTATTATAACGATGGTATGAACAATTAGCATTTATCAGAAAGAAATCAAGATTTTCTATTGAGATAGGATGGAGACGGCAGGCATAATAAAAACATGCAAATCGTTTCATA
>NW_022696026.1:0-5374 GCF_011630105.1 Anneissia japonica | reverse complement strand
GAAACGGTACATTCTGACCTTTGACATATTGTAGGGTCATTCCATGTCAAATCAACCAGATTAAAAAGAAATTCCTGTATGACCGTCTCAGATTTTGATGAAACTTCATAAAAATGATCCACTGTATGAAAAACCAAAAAAAAAAAAAAAATTAGCCTCATAGGATATGTAGTTTTCGAGATATTGACTCCTCAAAAATATGGGGCGTGGTTTTTCAAGATGTGCAAACGCAATTTACCTCAACTTTGGAAGTTTATAACTCGAGATTGGTAATAGCTATCAGAGTCAAACTTGGTATTATAACATAGTTGTCGCCATATTTCAAAAATATCGCCTTAGATTAACAGTTATCCCTTCCCTTTTGAAGTTATCTGCACTCAAATTAGCCGCTTTGTTTAACGATGCAAATTTTTTTGTGATTTTCAAGGTCACCTTGCTTCCATTTGAATGGATATATACCCCTCATATTACAGGTGTATTATCTAAGTGTAGTTGTCTCAGTGTAGTTGTCTCTAGCCACATGCAAGCGTAGCTGATCAAATCAATTAAAATTAAATGGCATATATTCAAAGTTGGGACCAGATCTATAAAAGTGAAAAATGCCTATGTTTCTCAACAACAGATCGTCTTGTGGAAAGTTAAAATCTTTTCTTAAATTTACCCCAGTTAATCAGATATATTAGATCTACCTATAAACCAATTTTCAGGTTTGGTACTCAGCTCCTTCATGGTTAGATACTATGTTGAAAACTACACAATAACATAATCGGAAATCACGAAAGTTTTTAAGAGTTGAGTCATTCTATACCAACTCAACAAATGCATTACACCAGGGTCATAGATTTATAATTTTGTTTTGGACACTGTCTCAGTGATATAGATATCTATTTAAACTGAAAACCTGAAATTTTGAGACTTGCCAATTCATTTGTTTTCCTGTAGCGGCAGTTTGAGGTTAATGGGGGCGTGGCCTCTCAACAAATGCATTACAACATTACAGGTCATAGATTTTTAATTTTTTGCACCCTCCGGCCTTGCGAATAGAAAAACCTGAAGTTTTGAGACTCAAATTCCCTTTTCGTTTTCTCGTAGCGGCAATTCGACGTAAAGGGGGTGTGCCTCAAATTAACTTTGATTTTCGTATGCAAATATCATCATACAACCCCTTTAACCTTTTGTGGTGTAGGACACCTTTTACTGCTTATTCCAAATCCTTAAAAACATTTTTTAACACATCATCAACAATAATACCCTACTTTTATATAAATATTTTTCTTTAATTTTCTAAATCTATGTCATAATAGACCCACTAAATTTTCTATGAATTTCAGATTTATTTATCTAAAGTTATTTCTGGTTTAATTCTTAATGTGCAACTTCAACCTGGGTAATAATAAACTCATCAAATTTGTATTGTGGGTGACGGCCCTTATTATTAGTAAGTCATAGCACATGGCAATGGGACATCACATACATCATGTTTTTGTGGCCAATATATGGTAAATTATTTCCTGGAAACTTTCCATTCTGTTTCATGAATATATAGCTTTCCACAAGACGATCCGTTGTTGAGAAACATTGGCGTTTTTCACTTTTATAGATCTGGTCCCAACTTTGAATATATGCCATTCAATTTTAATTGATTTGGTCAGCCTGCGCTTGCATGTGGCTAGAGACAACTACACATAGATAATATTTCTGTAATATGAGGTGTATATACCCACTCAAATAGACGCATGGTGACCTCGAAAATCACAAAAAATTGCATTGTTAAACAAAGCGGCTACTTTGAGTGCAGATAACTTCAAAAGGGAAGGGATAACTGTTAATATAAGGCCATATTTGTGAAATATGCTGAAAAATATGTTAGAATACCAAGTTTGACCCTGATAGCTATTACCAATCTCCTGTTATAAGCTTCCAAAGTTGAAGTAAATTGCGTTTGCACATCTTGAAGAACCACGCCCCATATTTTTGAGGAGTCAATATCTCGAAAACTACATATCCTATGAGGCTATTTTTTTGGGGTTTTCCATACAGTGGATCATTTTTATGAAGTTTCATCAAAATCTGAGACGGTCATACAGGAATTTCTTTTTAATCTGGTTGATTTAACATCGAATGACCCTGCAATAGGTCAAAGGTCAGAATGTACCGTTTCCGGTCACTATTTGAATATTTTTTTCATTAGGACGAATATAAACATGAATCCTCTGAACAAGTTGCAATCAATTGTGAGTCTCTATGACCAGTAGTTACTGAGATATGACATTACAAGGTCAAAGGTCAAACTTTCAAAAACCGCATTTCCCGCCATTTTTTGATAAAAAGTTGTATTACAACAAAAAGGAACATGCATATTGTGAACAATTTGAGACCAAAATCAAGTCTCTCTGACTAGTGGTTATCGAGATACAAGCGTCCAAATCAACAGGCAGCCATTTTGAAAAACGCCCCCAAACGGGACTTTCCCCCAATATCTGGGAGGTATATAGGAGCTATATTTTATCTAAATTGGTCCATCTTGCCAAATCCATCGAGAAACAAAGGTATCCTAAAATTAGTCACGGATCTCATGAAAATGACTCTACTATCAAGGGCGCTGTGGCAGGTTCTGGTAGTAAGAAAATAATAACTGAACCTGCAAAATAGAGAAAAGACAAACAAATACATGTCATATATGTTTTGCATAACCCTTAACCTATCCTGGACACTAGGATATTTAGACCAATCCTGTTATTCCAATCATCATAAATAATCATATTAATGATTCAAGTGTAAAAAAAAATGAAATAAAAAAAATTATAATAAATTTAAAGTAAGTCATTTGATAAAAACATTTTGCCGTGATAAGAGAAGACAAAAACGCAATTCATATTGAAAAAAAAATATTAGCATAGTCAACGGAACAGAAGCTTGTTAATTTATCATTTGGTCATGAACTTTCTAATGTTTCTATAATCAATTTTAGATTTAAAATGAAAAAAAAACTTTATTCACAGAGAAAATCTGTACTTTGAGAGAAACAAGTGGTTTGGTCCTTGTTATGTCTATATTTACCATTAAATGTTGATTTTCTGCAAATCCCTGTGCAATGTCCACTAACAACTGAGTGCCCACTATCAGGCAAGTGCCTCACCGAGGGAATAGTATACCAAGCCACCGTAACGAGATGCGACAATTCAGCCATAGAAACATACATCGGATTAACAGGGAACAGCTTCAAAAAAAGATACGCTAATCACACCAGCTCATTTATAAATGCTAAACATAAGAACAGTACTGAACTAAGTAAATACACTGTCTCTTATACACATCTAGATGTGTATAAGAGACAGGAATTCGTCAGTCAGACCATTAAAAATATAAAAATAGGCCCACACCAAGCCAACACATGTCTGTTACAGGCTGAGAGTGCCATTTTCTGGTCATCAGAGGTTCCTATTCTTAAAAAAGTCTCATTGAGGATGGGAAACCCCCTCTTCCATATCGTGCCTACGAGCTCAATTCCCTCTGTCGGACAGCTTAGGCCCCCACATAGAAAATATATCCTAAAGACGCCACTTAATATACAGTATTACTTGAATCCTGCTAAAAGGAAATCCCCAGGCAGTATTACTTGAATCCTGCAACAAAGGATACCCCCTGGCATATAGAGAATTACTTGAATCCTGCTACAAGGGAAACCCCTGGGCATAGTATTACTTGAATCCTGCAACAACGGAGGCCCGGCATACACAGTATTACTTGAATCCTGCAACAAGGGATACCACTGCCTTGCATATACCGTATTACTTCCTGCAACAAGGGGAAATCCCGGGCAATACTTGAACCCCGCAACAAGGAAGATACCTGGTACAGGCCTATAGTAGACCTAATAGCATTAGTGATGTGACGTCAACAGACACGTTTGATCAGAAATAGGCATAGTTGTTATTTATAAAGCACATCCCACTCCCCCACACCCGAGGCATGGGGACTTAACTAGGACTACGCCTGGGTTGTACAGATATTCTTGCCTCTTTATACCCGGGAAGTACGGTATCTGTTACTAAACTGGGGATGTAATAATGGTCTCAGTGGCGGCGGCAGCGTCTGAAATCGGAGAGGCATGTGAGGAGGCAAGCTACAATTTGGGGGCGGGGGAAAGGTCCCCGACAAGAGCAAAGTGTGCGTGATCAAGTGTCGACTAAAATGTTTTGAAAGTTGTCCAGGGGTGGAGCTCTAAAAAAATATGACAATTTAGTAATTTCAGAGGCTTATTTAAATGATTTTAAATACAGATTGTTTACTAATATCAGGGAACATTGAAACTTTTATTTCTCCCCAACAAATTGTGGGGTTTTTTTTTCTTCTTCTCTGGGAAGGGGGAGGATTGGGGATGAACATTTTCTGGGGGAATATTTCGCCGGAGCCGCCACTAAATGGTCTGCAAAGGGCCGGAATAATATGTAGTCGGCATTGCTCATATGTCTGTCAATATTAGCACTGTGCGGGGAATAGACACATTTATCAATACCCAGGAAATATCGACGCAATTTAATTAAATCGGCAGCGCGAAGTAGCCCTACTTTGTGTTTTACTATGTCACAATGTATGGTTAATCAAGAATCGATCCCAGGGAGGATATATAGGCTATGAGCGTGCGTATATCCTTATAACCTTTATATAGGCCTATTGTGTTATTTTCAAATTCACACTATTAGAGTGAAAACGTATTATTTTACCTATTACTACATAAACTGGTAATCGTCTTGAACTGAAATCCTTGACAATAGGAACATTATATGGTTCAACCCCCCGTACAGTGCTAATGTCAAGACCAACATCGGTCACAAATTTCTACGGCTGGTTGATGAATGTTTCCCCCAAGGCAATGCACTCAGGAAAATTTTCAATAGAAACACCCTGAAACTAGCTGTATGCCTAACGTTGAAACAATTATATCATCGCACAACAAATCTGTATTGACTAGAGAATCTCAGAAAAGCAGCAACCATAATAGCAATTATAACACTATCAAGCAATGCAACTGCCGCAACAAGAGTGAGTGCCCATTATCAGGCAAGTGCCTCACCGAGGGAATAGTATACCAAGCCACCGTAACGAGATGCGACAATCCAGCCATAGAAACATACATCGGATTAACAGAGAACAGCTTCAAAAAAAGATACGCTAATCACACCAGCTCATTTATAAATGCTAAACATAAGAACAGTACTGAACTAAGTAAATACATTTTGACTTTAAAGAACAATAATGTGCAATATTCAATTCAATGGAAAATTATGAAGCAATGTAAGGCTCAGTATACAAATGCTACCAAAAGATGTAACCTCTGTCTACATGAAAAGTTTCTAATAATCTGTCACCC